>NC_047667.1:66421059-66476059 GCF_011762505.2 Arvicanthis niloticus
CCCAACTCATCTCCAGTTTCCCCTTTCAAATCAAGTGATATTTGTTTGGGTTAATCAGGTTGCCAGAGGGGATACTGGAACAAACCTGGAAATGACCATACTCGGTGATTATCTCCACTCCAGTGGCTCTGAAGGTAACTGATAGTACACCATGGATTCACCACATCCAGACCTAGAGAGCAGAAGCCAAGGAAGAAAGTTCTAAATTTACTGTCCCTGGACTTTGAACCCATTAAAATTAAGGTTTAATTGGTCCCCAGGCCCTTTTACTCCCTGCCTACTCTACTTCTTCCTGGGTTTTATATTAACACAAGGTCATGGTCCAAACCCCTCTGTTCTCAGGCCTGGACCCAGGAACTGATGACGATAGATATGGGGAAAGTATTAGCCAGTGTGACTACAGATCAGAAACCCATATATCAAATGTCTGGTTATAGTGAAGAAAGGAAAGATATGGGGGAAGAAATCCCCCTCCCAAGAAATACACAATAGAAAAATGCAATCCAATGGCCATAAAGATTCTGGCCTTTGGGAAACATGGAAAATCTGAGGAATCAGATTGTATGCTACAGGAAGGGACCTTGGGGATAGAGTTAATCACTTCCAGCCAGAATTGGCCAGAATTGCTGTTGAGTTTAGACACCTGGCCCTTGTACTATGCAGGATAGCAATTAACTGCACTGTTAGCCCGTTTACTGACAAAGCTCACCGTGATTGGGAATAGCCCAAATAATCTTGGAGGATATAAGAGGGGCTCAAACTTGTTTATATCCTTGTTCTAGTCTTGCCCCTTCCTTTTATGTAGTTCAGGACCCAAGCCCAGGGAATGGCACTGCCTCCATCAACCTAATCAAGGCAGTTTCTCATAGGCATGCCTAGAGGCTAGCCTAATGTAAATAATCCAATGCAGATGTGTCTGGAGGCTTGTTACCTAAGTGATTTCAGATCCTGTTCAGTTGACAGTCAAAACTAAACCATCACATACTGTCACTTCTGAGGTTGCCAAATAAAACATGGGACACCCAACTAAGTCTGGGTTTCAGATAATTAGTGACTTATGTTCAAGTATGTCTCTTTCCATAGCTGAGATGGAGCAGGCTCAGTGGCGAAAGGCAACTGCTGCAAAGCCTGACAAGCCAAGTGTGAACCCTGGAGACCACACAGTAGAAGGAGAGAAGTGAGTCCTTCAGAAGGAGGTACTCTGACCTTCATACACATACTATGACATGGACATATGCGAACATATGCATATATACATATACATTAATACAACAATAAATATAATGTAACTTTTTTAAAGGTTGAGATGATAGACAATGGATATATAGATAAAAGATGTTGGATGACAGATACATAGATGAATGGATAGATAGATGATAGATAATAGATAGTTGCTGCATGATAGATAGAAAGATAGACAGACAAACCGATCGATCGATCGATCGATAGATAGATAGATAGATAGACAGATAGGTGACAGAATCACTGTTTTCTGCTTCCTGACTACATAATTGCCCCAAGCTCCTGCTACCAGAACTTACTTCCCATGATGGACTATACCCTGGAGTGGTGAACTGAATAAACCCTCCTTCCCTTACGTTGCTTCTGTCCAAAGAGTATTTTGCCACAGCAGCAGGAAAAGCCACTAAGAAAGTTTTGGAAACTCTGAAAAATTCTGCCTAAGATGCAGATAAAAACCCACTGTGGGCCACGATTACTAAGAACATCTCAGCTACCTTCTCCACAGAGGAGCCCAACAGACGGTCACTGTCTTAGTGAGTGTTCCCATCTCTCTGAAGAGACACCGTGACCTCAGCAACTCTTACAAAGGAAAAAAAAAACCTAATTGGGGCTGTCTTACCGTTTCAGAGATTTAGCCCATTATTATCATTATGGGAAATATGGCAGCAGGCTAGGAGATGTGGTGCTAGAGACTTGGCTGAGAGTTCTTGATTGACAGGCAGCAGAAGGAGACTTGTGTCATAGTAGGTGTTGCTTGAGCATAGACTCCAAGCACACCTACACAATGATGCATTTCTTCCAACAAGGCAATGCCTCCTAATAGCGCCAAGCATTCAAACACAGGACTCTTTGGGGGCCATACCTATTCAAATCACCACAGTCACAGACAGGACCTCAATAGGAAATGAAGAATGGGCAAGGATAAAAAAACGGGGGTGGTTGTTATGGAATCTCCCTTCATGACTAGGGAAAGCTGTTGAGGCCAGGCATATATCAGGGGTATCCGTGCATAGACCCAGAGAGGCCATTGTGTGAGGCTGTGAAAATGAAGCCTGGATTGCCTTGGAGATTTCAAAATGTTGCAGATGCCAGTCATGGGATACTTGCTGAGGAAAGCTGCTAACAGGAAGTGGAACCAGCCCATGAGAAAGAAGTGTGTTGCTGTCAACAAAGCTGAAAGGTGTTGGAGCTCTGAAGAGCACTTGGATGTCAGTCATGGTAATGCAGAGTTTGGAGTTTGTCCAGCTGAGTTTTGGTCTTGCTTTCGTTCAGTATTTCCTCACTATGCTCCCCTTCTTTCTTTTGGAACAGAAATTTATATCCCATGCTACTGTATGTTGGAAGTATATGATCTGCTTTTCACGTTTGATTTTACAGGCAATTCAGGAGAGTGCCATGAGAATCTGAGACTTTGAACTGTGGACTTTTAAACACTGTTGAGATTGTGAAAGACTATGGGAAATTTTAAAGTTGGACTAAATGCATTTTGCATTATGATATGGCTACAAGCCTAAGGGGCCAGGGAGCAGAATGTGATGGTTTGAATGAAATGGTCACATAGGCTCACAGGAAGTGGCACTATTAGGAGGTGTGGTCTTGTTAGAGTAGGTGTGGCTTTGTTGGAGAAAGTGTATTCATGGGGAGTAGGTTTTGAGAGTCAAGCCACACCTAGTGGATCACTTTCTCTTCCTGCTGCCTGATGTTCCAGAGGTAGAACACTCAGCTACCTCTCCAGGACCATGTCTACTTGTGTGCCATCATACTTCCAGCCCTGATGACAATAGACTGAACCTCTGAACTGTAAGTCAGCCCCAAGTAAATGCTTTCCTTTATAAGAGTTGCCATGGTTATGGTATCTCTTCAACACTGTAGAAACTCTAAGTCACCGTGGGTCAAGTGCTATGAATGAAAAGGCCAGGTTTTACAAGAACGTCAAAATGCAGAGGTCAATCATCAATGTACGCTGTGGAAAGTCTGCAGTGTCGAGAAGGAAGCAGACCATCCATGTGTAGGGTGGACACACAGGAGACTGTTGGAAAGAACTCATTCTTGATTGACACTGAACTGTGTGTAGGCAAAGGAGGAAGGATAAATATGGACGCCGAGCTTGCTTCCAGGAACGTGTGGGGTAGAGGGAGGCTTGTTTTAGGAAGACTTGATGTAAAGGAAGCTGTGAGAGAAAATAGAGGGAGGTGTTAAAGAGAATCATGTGTTTGGGGGAACTGCAAATAGCACCATATGTTGGACCATTAAATTTCGCACAGTGGTTCCAAGATGAGAAGCCAGACTGGAAAAGGAAGCAATGGCCACATCTTTGAGGGACCTAAGTGGCCACCACTGGAGTGCATAGTTCTGGACATATCTTCCCAGTTATGTGGATTTGAACTCAGGGCCTCTTCATCTCCACCACAGGATGCTTCTGCTTCCCTTTCCCTTTGTAACCCTTCATTGCCTGAGTAGAAAAGCTTGGAAATTCTCGGCTCTTCAGGCTCATCTGTCCCTTACCTGCCCTCTGGAATTTTACTTTGTCACTCTTGCATGACACAATCATGACATTCTTGCATGGCTATGTCACTGGGGTATGCAGCCCCCTGGAGCTATGTCCAACTTCATCACCAGGATCCTCAGGTTCCACCAGATTCTTCTGCCACACCTCCCTCTGTTGTCTGACTCTTGGTAACCCTTGCTGTCTCTCTCTCCTCCTTTCTCCCCTCTCCTTCCTCTGGTCTAGTTCAGTTTTTCTGCTGGTCTATCTTCTTGTCTCTCTGACTGTATTTAGCTTACTCTATGGACTTACCTTTCTGATTCCCTAGAATCTAGGCTTCTCTTTGAGTCTATCTTTTCTTTTTTCCCTTTAGTTCCCATCATTCTTATGGCTTCACTGACAGTCATTTTTCTTATGTGCACTTTCTCATTAGTAGGGAGCATGGCCCCCTATTCACACAACTTCTCCTTCAGACTGCTTCATGAACATCTCTAATCCAACATGCTTTAACTGACCTTTTTAAAATTTTCATGGTATTTATATGTTTGTTTATTTAGTGTGTGTGTATGTGTGTGCCATAACACACATATAATGGTCAGAGGACAACTTATGGGAATCAGTTTTCTACCATGGGTCTTGGTGATTGAACACAAGTCGTCAAGCTTGGCAGCAAATACCTTAACTTACTGAGCCATTTTGATAGCCCAAACTAATTTTTAACAGTTCTACTGTTGAAGTACAGTATTTACTAGAAAACTACCTTATTTTATATGTATGGCTGGATGATTTTTTAATAATTTTCAGAGTTAGGAAACTATCCTTGCAACCCAAGTTTAGACCATCTTTATTACCCGACAGACCCTTTCTTGCCACCTGCCATCAATTGATGGCCCCCAGCCTGGCTCAGATGGACCCTGCTCCTCTTTCCATCTTCAAAAACTTGCCTTTTCTGGCCTTCCCCAGCAGCAGGGTCACCTGACAGGTCCTTTTCATGCTTGACTTCTTTCACCTCATGTGGCATTCAGAGGTTGCAGGACTCTGAACCTTGTTGCTCTGTGCTATGGTGACACCTGCTTTTGTTCTTGCTCAAGAGGGAGCACAAGTAGCTGGAGTCATCCACTTTCTGCACCAGGAACAGCCCCACAGGGAACTGGTATGAGCACGTGTGGCCATTTTGTTTTCTGGTCTGTACCTAGGAGTGATATTGTTGGCTGTATGGCTGACTTATGTCTAACGTTTTAAGGTCAGTGCCTGCTCTCTATGACCTTGTAGTTATAGAGTCTATCGTGTCCCAGTCTATTGTGATGGATGGCTCCTCAATTCATACAGTTAATAATCTGGATCTCCTTTTTGGACATTCCTCTTCAGAGCCCCATATTTCTTCCTGCCCACTCTGGTTCCTAAGTATCTCTAGAACCAATTCACAATCCTGCTTCATGGTGACTGTTCTAACTTAGGC
Source organism: Arvicanthis niloticus (assembly GCF_011762505.2). NCBI lineage: Eukaryota > Metazoa > Chordata > Mammalia > Rodentia > Muridae > Arvicanthis > Arvicanthis niloticus. The sequence continues at coordinate 66,426,246 of NC_047667.1, forward strand.
TACTGCTCTTTCTGCTTAAGTAACCTACACTGCCCTCTGACACGTTATTGTTTCCAAATTCAGACCATTTCTCTTCTTTGAAAGATGACTGCAGCCAGGCAGTGGTGGCACACGCCTTTAATCCCAGCACTTGGGAGGCAGAGGCAGGAAGATTTCTGAGTTCGAGTCCAGCCTGGTCTACAGAGTGAGTTCTAGGACAGCCAGGGCTACACAGAGAAACCCTGTATGGAAAAACAAAACAAACAAACAAACAAGAAAGAAAGAAAGAAAAAAAAGGAATTGGTATGGTACATTCAAACATAACTTATGGAGTCTAATACAGAGGAATCTGTGGGCGTGTCAACTTGCAACAAGGGGACCATCAGCTCCCCCACATCCCACCCACCTCATACTGTGACCAATCAGTGTGTTTCTCATATGGAAGGATCCAGTGGTTCCTTGTGTTTTTTTAAGATAAAGTCTAGAAGACCCATATTCTCTCCACAGGAGCGCCTCTTCTTCTCCCCTTGAATCAATCTTGTCCTTCAGACCCTGCTCTTCAAAGTCCCGTGGGGAGGCTTGCCTCACACTTCTTGGAACCGGACAAGGTTAACCCAGAACTGGCCACATCTCCTCCCAATCAAATCTCCTCTCATTCTTGGCTCTCCTCTGTATTGATAGCTGACTTTCTGGGAGGGTCAAGGCCAATGGTCAATGCCCAGCTCATCTTGACCAGCTGCAGTGCTTAGCCAATCTTGACCAGTACTGCAATGCCCAGCCCATCTTACCCAGGACTGCAGTGCTTAGCCTGTATTGACCAGCACTGCATCTCCAGTGTTAGTACCTTGCTGCGTCTTGTCAGGTGCTCAGTGAGCATCTTTGGTGCAGTAGTATGTGACATGGCTCAGATGCAGGCATCTGGTAGATACTTGGAGTTTAGCAAAGGTCCAGGCTACAAATACGGATTTGGAAAAAAATTAGACCAGTTGGAATTTAAATGTATAAGCATACTTAAGACTTAACAGGAAGAGAGCAAAGGCTGAAGGGTTTATTACATGAACAATTAAAGTCATGGAGGAAAGCCATTGAAGGAACAAAGGGGAGAGCCAGTAGCAGGAGGACTTGAGGGAACACAGAAACGATAGGTGACAGATCTTAAGTAGTCACAGAGCTCAAGCAGAGTCAGACAGGACAAGAACACAGAGTTGTCACTAAGCATCTGTAAGGGTAATTCTGAAGGCACTGAAATAGGAATACTGATCAAAGAGTGAAGGGGAGTGAGCCAATATGATATTGTATGAGTTTGTGTGTGAGCCTTTATTTGTATTTATGTGTATGATTGTATGAGTGTTTGTGCATTGTTTACATAGGAATATGTGTTTTTGTATGTATGTGTACAAACATGTGTTTGTGTGTGTTGTATATGTGTGGTTTTGTGTGTTAGCTATATATGACCATGTTTGTGTGGTGTGTATTTGTGTATATGTATGAACACATGTTTATGTGCTGGGTATGTGTGTGTATGAGTATGTGTTTGGGTGTGTGTTGTATATGTATGTTTGTGTGTATGTGTGTGAGGAGCATGTGTTTGTGTGTGTGTGAGCATCTGTTTCTGTGTATGAGCATGTGTTTGAGTGTGTGTTGTGTATGTATGTTTTGTGTGTATGTTGTATATGAACACGTGTTTGTGTGTTGGGTATGTATATATATTGTGTATGTGTATATAAGTGTATATGCTGTGTGAGCATGTGTTTGTGTGTGTGTTATTTATATGTGTGTATTGTGTGTGTAGTGTGTGTGTGTGTGTGTGTGTGCCCTTTCATGGACCTTCATAAGCAAGAGACAGCAACAGTTAAGCTTTCATTCCAATATTTCTGAGCCACACACTGCTCTGTTGAGCATCTTCTAAGCTGAGAGAATGATCCTGTGGAGAAAGAAGTTGGAACGGAGGGAGGATGTGATTTATGGAGTCTGACTCCAGTCGACACGGTACATGGCGCTGGCAGGGAAGCCCACTTCTAAGTGTCGAGGAAAACAAGTGAGTGTAGATCTTGAACCCTCTGCTTCTGCTTCCAAGCCCAGGGAGCTGCTTGGCATAACTCGTTTGCTTCCTTCTATTTGTGGAAAGTAGATGAGTGCAGCTTCCCCAGATACTCATAAATCTTGGGAGAGGGTGAAGACAAGGAGGTGGGAGGGAAATTCCTTCCACGTCTCCTCCTTAGCCCCGATCACCATGTGTATCTTTCATTCTCATCTCTGTTGTGTTCCTTGCCTTCCCAATCTTGATGTGCTTTATCTGAAAAGCATGTCTTTTCCCATGTTTAATTTTCCATTTTATGTCTGAGAGGATGGTTCATGGAGTTTGAGGGCTTGGCTGCAGCCCTGAGAAGTGACCCAACAGGGAGGGAACTGGCTGCAGTCTCTGGGCCCTAGGATGCTGAAGGATTTAACTTTTTTTGGGGGGGGGGGGCTTAGCATAAGAAGAAATGGGTGTCACTGGGTCATTTTTATACAAGTCATTATACTTTATTCCTTTTCCCCTTCCCTCCTCTGCTCCCCCTCTTGCTACCCTTTTTATTTTCCAAAATGCCCCCTTCTGCTTTCATGACACGTTCCATTACCTTCTTCATCCATGTCTTCTTCCCTTTAGAACTCCCTAATTCCTCTCACAGTCCCCTTTCTACTTACATGTCTCTCACACATGCACACACATGTATATACGCACTACACACACATCCACACACCACACACACATACACATGTTCATACACATACATACGTGTACACACACATACATGCATGTACACGTGCACTCACATGCACACACATACACACGTGCACATGTTCGCACACATGCACATGTTCATACACTTGTATACATACACAGTACACACACGCATACACTTCTCTCTCTTCTCCCCTCCTTCTCTCTTCCACATATATGGGTTTGAAAACCTGTTGTCTCTCTGATGGTTTATCTTATTTAACATAATGCTCTTCTGTAGCCTGGGCTTTGCTACTTTTGGGGATCTTCTTTTGCCCATCTTCTGTTCCCCTGGTTTCGGAACCTAACACTAGATAGGAGAGGAGGATAGAAAGGAGAGAGAAAGACAGAGATCCCTGAATCCAATTTCCCTCTGTCTATTTCCTTTTTGAGCATGCCTACTAACAAACTGCAATAACACCCCTGAATGACCACCGACTACCAATCTTGCCTCTAAGGGCCCTAGTATTTATATGCCCTCTGAAATGTTCCCAGAATTCTAAATGTCATACAGTCTCACAAATTGTCTGCACCTGGTAAAACCACACTTATGTTAGAGCATGAGGTAAACCACAGTCAGCTGCTGTGGACAGTCTGGAGCAGCCTCACAGCTAGGATTGAAACGAAAGCACATTGTTATAATATTTCTGTGTTTTTAAAAGAACCCCAGGTTCCAGAATTCTCACTATACTCTTCCATCCACTTTCCTGCAGATGCCATAATTTCATTTTCCTTATGGATGAACCAAATCCCATCGTGTCTTTACCCATTCATCTTGGATCTAGGCTGGCTTGGGGGTATTGTGAATGGCAATGATTATGGATATGTGACAGTCTCCATGGTGTGCTGACTTAGAGTCTTTGGATAAACACTCAGGAGCAGGATACCTGGAGAACTACCGTCCTGTTATTTTTTTTTTTTTTTTGAGGAATTTCCATAGTGACCACCCTAGTTTACACTTTGCCCTTCATTACCAGTATTTGTGGTCAATGTTTTCTTTATGGTAGCCATTCTGATCAGAGTGAGAGGAACTCTTAAAGCAGTTTTAACTTGTATCTCCCTCGTGGGTAAGGGTGTAGGAGACTTTTAAAAGTAGGTGACTTGTTTTAGGTTTTTTGTTTTGTTTTGTTTTTTGGTTTTTTTTTTTTTTTGGTGTTTAAATTTTGTAGTTCTTTATACAACCTAGATATTAACTCCTTGCCCAGTGTGTAGTTAGCACAGACTCTCTCCCATTATGTCGACTTTCTCTTCATTCTCCTGATTGTTTTCTTTGCTATGTGGAAGCTTTTAAATTTCATGCAATGTCACGTGTCAATCTTGGAATTATTTCTTGAGCAATTAGAGTTATTTTTAGAAAGTTCTTGCCTGTGCCCACACCACGAAGTGTTTTGTTTTTGACTTTTCTTGAACATTTTTGGAGTTTTGGGTCTTAAATCAAAACCTTTAATCCATTATTAAGTTTTGCACAGGGAGAAGAGGGAATCTATTTAATTTTGTTCTTCTGCGTGTGCCGTCCAGCTTCCTCTGCACTGCTGTCGAAGATGCTGACTTCCCCCATGTATGCTTTTGGTGCCTTTGTTAAAAATCACGTGGCTGAGTTTATGTGTGCGTCTTCTCTGCTAGTTCACTGATCCGTCTCTTCTTTTGTGCTGGTTTGTCCTTGTGGCTCTGGTGTGATTTGGGATCAGGCGTTACCGTGTCTCCAGCACTCCACACTGCCTGGGTTTGCTTTGGTCTCTTGGAGTTTTTTGTTGTGCAGAATGAGTTTGAGTTTGAGGATTTTTTCTAGTTCTATGAAGAATGTCACCAGGATCTTGATGGGATCACACCAAATCTATAGATTTCTTTTCATGAGAGCCATTTCACAATACTGTTTCTGCCAGGACATTTCTAGGGTTTTCTTCAAGTCCTTCAGTGTCTGAGAGTCTTCACCTCGTTGGATAGGGCTGTTCTTAGGTGTTTTATATTTTGGAACTACTGTGAATAATATTTTGTTTTCCCTGATTTTTTTTTCTCAGCAAATTCATTATCAGCATATTGGAAATGAGTGATTTTTGTAGGTTGGTTTTGAATCCCAAAGGTTTTAACAGACTTCTGGCAGGAGAGGGCGCCCAAGGGTTGGAAGAAGAAAAAGACTGCAGCTATTTAAAGGCAGACAGACACTGAGACTTAATTTCTGGCAATGTTTCTACAATCCAGAGGGACCTATGGGTTAAGTCAGGACAAAAGAGGATGAAGGAAAAGGGAGGAGAAAGACTCCTAAGCACTGACACACCCTTAGAAAGAGCCATACAGGGAACTAGTATCCCTGACTCCCTCCTACACACACACACACACACACACACACACACACACACACAAACACACACTTACATACATTCACACACTACACATACACACACCCCTACACCACACACACTTACACACACACACTCACACACTACACATACAGACTACACCACACTCCTATACCACACTCACACACACTATACACATATACACTACACACAATTCACACACACTACACACATTACACACACTCACACATACACTCACACACATACCACACACACTACACACATACACACTACACATACTACACACACTCTCACACACACTACATATACCACACACACTACACATTACACACATACACACTACATACATTATACACACCACACATACTCACACACTCACACACACTATACACACATACTCACACATACTACACATACACACACCCCTACACCACACACATACTACACACGTGTATACACACTATACTTACTCACACACTACACATACACCCCTGTACCACACACACACACACACACACACACACACACACACACCCCACTGTCACCACCACCATACCTGTCCACCCTCACCCCACACCACACTTGGTCCCAGAAAGTAGAGGACAGTTCCCAGCCCCCAGCAGGCCTGATGAATGATATTATTAGTCAAGGGTAGGGCCCAGGAATGTGCATTTTTCCAAGGTTTCTGACAAAGAGGTTCCTGTTTGGCCCAGCAGGCTCTTGGACCTTGTGCAAGGCTCATTTGTGTACACTTCTGTGCAAAATCCAGCTTTAGCAAGATCCTGCTAATTCAGGTTAGCAAGAACCCTCCTGCTGCCACCCCCCTCAGGTAACTATTTAGCTTTGATATCTGATCAATCTCCTCATCTTCCTCCATCCCCAGGTGATGGCAGTCACCTTGGCAAACCTTCAGTGAGATCCCTGCCAAGTCAGTCCCATCAGAACCATCTCTTTCTTCTCACCCTGATATTTCCTCTTAGTAATTTTCCATCTAACAATTGCCACTCTGCAGTTGGGCTGCAAACCCTCACATCCTGTCTGTATTTGTAGGGAAGCGCAGTTTTGTGCCGAGCTCTTCCTTCCCTCAGGCAACAGTCCTATAAGGGGTCTAACCCCTTTAACCAGGTTCTAGCTCTAGCTTCCTGTGATCCTGTCCAAAGAGGTTCGAGGAACCTGGTCAAGGAAGTGAACTCTGCATTAGCTAATTAGACCGCTGGTTTGAGGCTTAACTTAGTGACTCCAGGCACCAATGTGTGGCTGACAGAACACAACCAAGCCTCTTTCACATCTTCTTCATGCTGGCAAGATGTGAAAGGGAAAGTGCCTGCTGCGTAAGCATGGGGAACAGAGTTCAGTCCCCAGCACCCACATAAAAAGCTGGGTGTGATGGTGTGTGCCTGCAATCCCAGCTCTAGGGAGGTGGACACAGGCAGATCCCTGGAGCTTGCTAGCCGCCAGCCTCACCTAACCATCAAGCCCCAGGTCTTAGTTGAGAGACCTTGTCTCAGACAATAGGACGGACAGCTCCTGAGAAACCACACAGAGACAGATCCCTGACTTCTACAGAAATGTACACACAGAATGGTACACACACACACACACACACACACACACACACACAAGCACACACACTCTCTCTCACACACACATGTACACACACATGCACACACGCGCATGCACATACACACTCTCACACACGCACTCACACATGCACACACACACACATTTGTATACATACACTAAATAAATTTGCATACCTGTCAATATAATGAATTGGAATGTTTAAAAGGTCTCATGATTTCTGAAGGTTCTCAACGCCTCTGGGCCATGTAGTCCTGCTCACAGGCAATAGCTTTTAAAACTTATCACACCCTCTGTCCCCAGAAGGGTTCAACTATATATTTGTTAAACAGTATTCTTTTAAGTATTTTTTTTTTTATTTTTTCCAATCTAGAAGTTATTTCCTTATTTCCCATAAGGAACATCTGGATGTTTCTTTTTAAAAACAACACTTCATGTGGTGTCTTTCAGACCCTAATACTACAGCTTCACAGTCTCCTTGGATTATTAATCAGTGTTTGCGTTATTAGGGCGAGCCGAGGGGATACCAGGATACCCTTTCTTCTCTTGTGTCCTTTGCCTCTCCTCGGGAGTTAATAAACACCTCCATTTTTATTTCTCTGCCTTCTGGGTTACTTATGTTCTCTAGGACTTCTGATGAGAAGAAACACAAACCAAACAAACAGGTCACAAGTGCTGGGTAGTAAGTCTGCTTTCTTCTCTTTCTGCTTGATCAGAACTTTACTGATTGGTGGTGTGGGAAGCCCCTTTTGCAGTTACCTGGGGACCCCCGTTTTCACCTTTCTTGGTGTACCTCCTCAGGAATGCCAACGGAGTTTTGATGTGGGAAGGACTCGAATGGGGGAGTAGTAGTTTACATCTTTGCTGTGTGTCCTGAATCCATCTGACCCTGGCCAGTGCCGCGGTTCCCATAAGGCCATCGCTTGTTCTAACTCCTCCTTTACTGTATTTAGCTGAACAAGGAATTCTGGGTTGGACGTTATTTTCTCCGAGCTGGAGGATACTGCCGTACTGCTCCAGTTCTTAGCTGCCAACACTGAGCAGTCGAAATGCTGTGCGGATCCCAGTTGTTGGTTCATGGGCTGTTTCTCTCTCAAGAACTTCTCAGTTCCATTCATTTAAGGGATCAAACATTTCCAGTATTGTGTTTGGAGGGGATTTGGTTTCTGTTTTGTAGGCACATTGAGTACACTCCTGGCTGTTCAAATGGAATCTCAAGTCCTTTGCCTTAGGAAACTTTAGAGAAAGTATTTCTTGGTTAGTGGATTTGCTTCTCCTCTCACCGACCGTGATTCTTATTAGAAACTTTCAGAGATTCTTTCTAGGTTGGTCTTTTATATCTACCCCTCCCCCATTTCCTCTCTTTTTGGGAGAAGTCCATAATTTTATCTTTAAGTGCTTCATCATAATTATGTGTAATGTGGGTGGGCATATATACATGTGGGTGGGTGTACACACATGTGGGTGGGTGTACATATGTGTGGGTGGGTGTACATACATGTGGGTGTGTGTACATACATGTGGGTGGGTGTACATACATGTGGGTGGTGTACATACATGTGGGTGGGTATATACACATGTGGGTGGGTGTACATACATGTGGGTGGGTGTGTATACATGTGGGTGGTATACATATGTGTGGGTGGGTGTACATACATGTGGGTGGGTGTATATACATGTGGGTGGGTGTGTATACATGTGGGTAGTATACATATGTGTGGGTGGGTGTACATACATGTGGGTGGGTGTGTATACATGTGGGTGGTATACATATATGTGGGTGGGTGTACATACATGTGGGTGGGTTTATACACATGTGGGTGGGTGTACATACATGTGGGTGGGTGTGTATACATGTGGGTGGGTGTACATACATGTGGGTAGGTGCATACACATGTGGGTGGGTATACACACATGTAGATGAGTATATACACATGTGGGTGGGTGTATATACATGTAAGTAGGCATATATACATGTGGGTATGTGTGCATACATATGGCTGGGTGTACATGCACATGCATGTAGAGGTCAGAAGTTGACTCCAGGTGGCTTCCTCTGTTGCCCTCCACTTAGTGTTTGAGACAGGGTCTTTTACTGAACTAGGAGCTTTCTGATTCACCCAGGCTGGCTGGTCAGAGGGCTCTTGGGACCTGCCTCTTCCAGCCTTTCAGCACTGAGGTCTGAGTATGTGACAGTGTCTAGCTCTCGATGTCCTGCTGGGAACTGACCTCAGGTGTTTGAGCTTGCACAGCAAGTGCTCTGCTGGGCCATCTCCGGCTCCCATCACTATAATTTTAAAATTTCCAGTTGTATTTCTTTCTTCAAAGAGCCTTTTCTTGTTCTGAGTACTTTTAAAATATGTCCCCATAGTCCTCATCTGTGGATGCTCGTCTTCCCTGATGTCAGAGCACGCCGATGCTGCTGGGCTGACCCGCATGCACTTTGCCATGTTTGGAGCTTTCATCCGACCTCGGCAACTGTCACTGTTGAGTGGGTTGCTGGCCAGGTTTCTCCACTCACTGCCACTGTGCTGTGGGATAGTAAGGGTGCCTGGCAGCTCCACAGGAAGACCCCCATATGCCACGGACTCTTGTATTTGTCTCTTTCACTGGGTTCCTTCTGCAGGGATGACCTTCATTCATTGCTACTGTGGGATAGCGTAAGTGGGTAGAGGTATACAGGCCAGACTGTGCTCATTCTAGGAGCAGAGCCAGGAAAGGGGGCTGGTAACCTTTCATGTGGGTTTTGTCCAATTCTGCTGTTTTTAGCTCTTCCAGGGTTGGGGGCAGCATGTCCTCACTTCTCTCTAGAGGCTCTGTAGGACTCCTGCCTCACGAGCACCTGGGTGTCCGAGGTTCAGACCGTCTTTAGAAAGGGTGTTGACATTTCTCTGTTGCTGCTATCTCTGCCCCCGCTTCTCTCTTTGCCCCTGTGGTACAGCAGGAGCATTCTTTGCCTGTGACTAGAGCATTTTGTAGGAGGTAGATATATTTATTCATGTTGCTGTGCTTAATCCTGAGTGATCTTTTCTGAATGTTCCACCAGGCTCAGAGGGAGGGCAAGTGTGTATGAGTAGCCCATAAATCGAGACCATGAAAAGGAAACTTTGTTACAATGGTATTGACAAAGAAGAAAAGGCTGTGTTTCTAGTTCAGTCTACCTGGACTTTGCTATGTAGCCAAGGATGACTTTGAACTTCTGATCCTCCTGCCTCTACTTCTCAAGGGCTGAAATAACAGATATACATCACTATACCCCCTTTATGCTGTGGTGGGGATCAAACCCAGGGCTTTATGCATTCCAGGCTTCATCCATTTTTTTTTTTTTTTTACTTTTTGTATCGAAACATTCTTGAACACTAAAATCCTTCTGAAACTGTTTGGTGGTGGGAATATAAAGACTCTGATATGTGGTGTTTGCTCCAAAGTACATGGTAGTCAAGTGTCATGGAAGTGTGTGAGTGACCCAAGCTTACAAAGGTGGAATAGCAGCCTGTAACAGTCCTCACAGAGGAGACAGTGGCTCAGGCTAGCCCAGGGTGGCAGGAGGGACTTCTGGGGGAGGGAGGGGTCTTCAGACCTAAGGTTTGAAGGTTAAGTGTGAGCTCTGGATGTGAAACTGGGGGAAAGGTATCCCAGGAAGAGTGATCTGTGGGTGCAGAACAGGAGTCTAGAGAGAGAGATGCAGCCAGAGCAAGGGAGATGTGGAGAAGCCACTTGGTTATGCCTGTCCATGCTAGGGCAGCATGTGAACCAGGGCCTACCAACACTAGATCCAGAAATAACAACATCTTGTTTCCTCTGCAAATCTGAGCCAACTCAAAATATTATAAAGAGAGCAATCTGAAGATTGCTGAGAGAGAAGACATTAAATGCTGGTTCAATGACAAGATTGGGATGGTTCTCGATCCCACATGACAAGCTACTTCCTGTCCGATACTATCCTCTAGTGTCCAAACAGTTATGAAACAGGCCCTGGAAAAGCTCACATTAGTGAAATATTGTTCCCGTGTTCCTGCCAGCCAAGGATTATTTATATGTTGTAGCTGGGTCTCTTACCCAACCAGCAGATGCAGTGTTCATGAGCTCTGGGGACACCCAGTATCTTCCTGTGAAGTCTGGGTGATTTCGATCCTCAGTAAGGAAAGATGAGGTTCAGTCACCCATCCCTCTGCTGCAGGCACAGACGTGGCCTTCAGTAAGGCACTGCCCTGCCTTGGCTCCCACTGCCTCACTTGGCAAATGGGGCGAATGAAATTAGATTACCTTTAAGGTTTGTTCCCAAACAGAAATTGGATGCAGGCAGCGTTAGCTGTACCAAAATGAGCATTAAAGAAGAGGCAAGATTTTATTTCATTTTGTTTTTACATCATGCTAAAAAGAGAAAGGCAATTCCTTTAAATTCTTGACAAGCAAGCAGAAGAGATTGCTCCATTTCTCCCAACCTCTTCCACTATGTTTATCACTTTTGAATCACAGATACCTGAGAGAAACATGTCACTGAAGACATACACATATCATAGGACTCCCTCCCCCCATATATATGTGCTATATACTGCACACACACCAAAATACAATGCACCAACCCCCCCACCACGTACACTAACATACAACACATACATCACAAACGATGCACATCACATACAACATTATAAGCATACACACCTACACACCACACACACAAACACACACGCACGCACGCACACACAAACACACACACCAGTTATAAAGTGCATCATATTCTGTTACATTCTTGTTGAGAAAAAAGCCCTTTTAAAAGGCCAACGGCTGTGAAACAATGTTGCCCTGTCTAGATGTTTTCTGAAGCACTTAGCTATTTTGAACCTCCCACCCCCAAGTTATTAGAGCAGTAACTGAAGCCCTTTGCACTGGCTGGCAAGTGATAGCCAGTGACTCTGGGCAACTATGAGTTGAGAATGGCATTTCCTTTTCCTGTTAGGGTTTCTCTAACTCCCTGATTTGAAAGAAGTACCTTGGGATGCCCTCTGAGCAGGCTGTTTGGAGCCTCAAGTCAGTGTCCTGAACAGATGCTGAGCTGGGATTTTGGGAGAAACGGTAAAATCTCTTTTTACAGAGAAATCTTTGAGAGGCTCCGGCCTCCAGTGCCCATGGACCACTTCACACAGCTCTGATCTCAGACCATTGGCACAGAGGCCCAATTGATTGGCTGCAGTGGGATGCCCACACCCCTTTCAACGTGTCTCTAGAGAAGATGGGGTATAGTGCTTACGTCTGTCATCAGTTCAGAACTGTGTACGCCCTGCTAGCTTTGTGTGCATCCAGAAGAACTCCAGAACGCTGTGACTTCTCACAGCCTTAGCAACTTTTTATTCCAACTAACGGTCTACTGCCAGATGATCGGCTGCTCTTGGTGCCAGCACCAGACCCTTGTTCCATCTGCCTTTTATGTCATCCCTCCCACAGCCCAGAACTCCCTCAGCATTTTTTTTTTACAGTTTTTTTTTTTTTTTGACCAGCAATCGAAATTGACATAGAAGTTGATTTCTTTTCAGACCTGCTATCCTTCCTCAATAGACACTATTTCAATGGAGGAGTGTGTGTGTGTGTTTGAGGTCCTACTGTGTATAGCCCTGAACAGTGACAGTGTCACATACAACATACAATGTCATAAAGTCTTACCTTGAGGCTTCAGATAGGTGCCGCTTCTTTTTATTGGCTGCCTATTTCCGGTTGCTTCTCTCCTCTCTCCTCCTTCTCTCTATCCTTCTGTCTCATCTCTCTTCCTCTGTGGTTTCCCACTCTTTGGGGAGGGGCAGGATTTCCTGCTCAAAGTTGGTTGGTTTCTGGGAGGAGCCAAAGACCTGATTCAAGACTGAAAGCAGCTGGTCTGCCACCTGATACAATGCATGTGAAACCCAGGACTAGAAGACCGCCCTTTCTGAGGACCCAGCCTGCAGCAGGGAGACGCCTGCAAGGGGGAGCCAATCCAGTCATAAGCACTGGGCTCCCCAAAGGACAGGGGACTCCAGGCAGCCCGGCGTGGGGATGTTGGAAGTGGTCCTGGATGCCCTGGAAACTTTCCCACTACTATTGTTAGCTCTAAACTTAGTGGAAGCAGAGCAGGCAGACGAGCCGTGTTCCACCCAAGCAGGTGCCCTCTTCACTCTTGGCTCTGCCTCAGAGGAAGTTACTGAAACAAGAGCCATATTTGGACAGATTTTCCTTCCCCACAAGGAGAGACTCTAGTGACCCACTGCTTTCTCTAGGCCTGGGTGCCTACCCACACTTTAGATGAGTTTAAAATAATCAAGATGGCCACAGCAGCTAGGAAGTAAAGTGGATGAAAAGGGAGACCTAGAGGAATAGGGGCTCCATTAGCAGAGACAAATAACCCCAGTCCAGTTCATCCCAGGTCTGGAGTAGAGGATGGAAGACAGTATACACACACATACACACACACACACACACACACACACACACACACACACACACACTCACATGCAGATTCACGCGTGCAGACACACACATACACACATTCATGCAGACACACAAATACAAACACCCATATACATGCACACACACACACATTCATGCAGACACACATATTACAGACACACATATGTACATGCACACACACAAACACATAGTGCACACACAGACACACACATGCACACACACATGCAGACACACATATACAAGTACACATACATGCAAGACACACATGCTCACACACCTATACATATGCACACCTCATGTAGACACACATATACAGGCACACACATATGCATGCATACACATAAACACATAATGCACACACACACACATATATGCACACAGACACAAACATGCACACACATATATACACACACACACACATGCACACACACACACATATATACATGGACACACACATGCACACACATTTATACACGCACACCCAGAGACACACACATGTTCATTTTCTTTCTATTTATTTATTCACATGTTCAGTAGATATTTGAAGAGCATCTGCTTGGTTTCAGCACTGAGCCATGTTGGGATCAGCTCTTCTCTGGGTATGAGTTGGCATAGTCACACACTGAGCACGGAGTTAACCAGCATGGCAACACACAGTGGATACTGAGGACATACTCTGTCTCTGCCTGTGAGTGGTGTTGGTGTCTTGGCTTTCATTTCTGAGCAGAAAATGTAGAAAAAGTCCCTGATTTAGTACCTTGGAATACAGATGAGCACAGCTTTCCACACGAGGATGAAGCAGCTTCTTATAGCTCAGCAGGACCAGCAGCCCACCCCTCCCTGCACTGGCCATCAGTCAAGACAGACCGTGTCCTTGAAGGTCAGTTTGGGTCCTCTTGGTGATTTATTAGTCCTTATCTCCACCCATTCCTATTAAACACTCTTACGCAGCAGATTTAAGAGAGCCAAGAACAGATCAAAACCACAAAAAGCAAGACTTCATAATTGAGACAAAAAGCAAAGCAAGTCGCAGGACAGTGAGCAGCTGGGTGGTAAAATCATTAGTCAAGCAACATACTTCTAGCCGGTGTGGGGACACACACACACACACACACACACACACACACACACACACACCTTCAGTCTTCACACTTGATAAAAGCTGAGGCAGAGGAACCTCACATTCAAGGTCAACATGGCAAGATAACAGATTTTCTGCCTGTGTTCTGTTGCTGTGAGAAAACAGCCTGACCAAGGCGGTTTATAGGAGGAAGGGAGTGTTTAGACTCAGGGTTCCAGAGAGATGAGAGTCCATGATGGCCACAAACAGCAGGCCTGGGGGGACAGGAACAGAGCTGAGGGCAAGCATCTTCAAACACAAGCACGAAGCAGAGAGAGGAAACAGGCGAGGCTTTATACTCTTGAAGCCCACCTCCAGGGACAGACTTCCTCCATCAAGGCTGTACTCTCTAAAACTCCCCAAACAGCATCTCTAACTGAGGACCCCTAACAGAGACCTGAGATTGTGGGGGGTGTTTCTTATTTAAACTACCACAAGATGACTTTGAGTCTCTGTCTCAAACAAGCAGTGCGCCTCTGAAGCAGAAGACCAAATGGGCTACCTATACCAAGACTTGTGTTGAATTAGCTAACGATAACACGCTTCCTACCCAGTGTCAAATGCTTTTATGTAGAGCTCTGTCTGGTTGCGCGGTGAGGGTACTTTCTAAACAAAATGCCTAAGGACTTTACATGAGGGTCTAGGTACAATCATCAGAAAGTGCACCCTTAAGCTGACTAGCCAAGCGCAGGTTATTCACTGAGATTTAATAGCCCAGTTACAGGTATGAAGACAAACAGAATTCAAGCACAAGGAACCCAGAGACTATACCAGGTAGTGCAAGGGTCCTCTGAAACATTCTCAAATGGGCCGACACTCCAGAATTATCAAAGAACGTTGTAACTTTAATATTTTCAAATCCTATATCTTTAATGATGGTTCTAAAAAGCTTTAGTCTTCCTTGTAACCCATCACCCACCAGATGTAGTGGAAAAGAAAGGATATCGGGGAAGTGGACCTGTTTAGAAAGGTTCTTTTCAGTCTCTGTTGTCTGGAAATCGGCAGTTCAGTTCACAGGTTAGCAGACAGGGGAAGCTCAATCCACTCTCAAACATGTCACGGATACATCAGCAGTCCAGTTAGGTAGAGTTGGGTTAGCAACAGTGGTGACATGAACTAGCAGAGACAGCCAGGCCTCAGTCTTGGCTTGAGTCAGCAAGAGGGACTAACAGGGATGCCAAGAGAGGCTGTGCCTCTCTCAGGGAAGTGATGACCAGTGAAGAACCAAGACCCACAAGCTTTGCACAGATAGCTATACCAGCAAGCCAAGCTCTCTCCCCATCCCTCCACAGAGCCCTAGTTATACCCTCTAAACATCATATGTCCTTCACACGCCTTACCTCAGCACGAACACTCAATCTTCACGAGTCTGCAGAAGTGGCAGCAAACTGCAGCACACCACCAGAAGTTTTTGTTGCGTTTCTCTCTGTGGTATCCTGACAAATGCAGCTCAACTACGCAATGCAAGGCGGACCAATACATGCATATAGTTAACAAAGAATCCCTCATCACGTGTTCTTTCACATGCTTGCTTTAGCAGAACAACCTCTTTCCTGTGTCTGCTTCAGTGAAATGTTCCTTCACGAGTCTGCCTTAGCCTTTCACACCAGCGTCCACTTTAAGGAGACGTTCCTTCATGTGTTTGCCCCAGCAAAACACCGTTCAACTGACTTGCCAAAGAACCCTTAAGTTTCCACTTCAGAACATGACCATTGTTTAATGCTTGAAATAAAGTTTGAAAGGTGAGCTGCTTCATGGTTACAGTGAGGACGAGCTTTGTCGGGCAGACTGCTGAGTTTACCTTTTCTGGCACAAGAGGGTCTGCTGGGGTGTTGGTTATTTGTTTTGCTGCTATAACAAAACACTTGATAGAAGCAAGAGAGGGAAGAGCTTACTCTGGCTCACAGTTGGAGAGTAAAAATTATTTGGAGCAGGGAAGTCACTGGGGCAGGAGCAGAAGGCAGCTGATTCAGTCTCCTCACAGACAAATTCAGGGCTGTGTCTTCCACTCCTGTGGTTATAAAACTGATCTGTTGGACTCTTGTTCTATGGTGACTCTTCTCGGTTCAGTTTCAGTTGGTTCCAGTCTGGTGAATCACCATCACCATCACCATCACCATCACCACCACCACCACCACCACCACCACCACCACCATCACCACCACCACCACCACCACCACCACCACCACCACCACCACCATCACCATCACCACCACCACCATCACCACCACCACCACCATCACCATCACCACCATCATCATCACCACCACCACCACCACCACCACCACCACCACCACCACCATCACCATCACCACCACCATCATCACCATCACCATCACCACCACCACCACCACCACCACCACCACCACCATCACCATCACCATCACCACCACCACCATCACCATCACCACCACCACCACCACCACCACCACCACCACCACCACCATCACCACCATTATTTATTGTTATTATTGACTTTGCTATGTCAGCCCTGTGTCACCAACAGAACCAACAAGCATTCCTTCTGTCACCTCCCCTGGGTTGGTACTAACACTGACAAATAGGATAAGACCAAGAATAGTTTTTGTCTCTCTGTGGAGTGAGGCAGTTGTTCTGCTTGACCATGACCAAATGTCTCACGAGACCATGGCAAAATTTGATTCTGATGTGACAAGGCAAGCCCTTTCCCTGTCTGTCTCTGTAAGCATCCTTATGGGACAAATATGTCTTCCCTCCTATGTACACTCCAGGCACTAAATAGATAATCTATGAAAAAGACATAACTTCCTTGACTGATGATTTGTATGAAAATTGAAGAAGACATGGTCCTTGTCCTCAGGAAGATCAGACTATGAGGGCACAATCTGCCCACAAAGCAATGGAAGGGAAAGTTTGTTACCATGGGCTAGCCTGAGACTTAGACTTCACAACTGTAAGATTCTGAGAGAAAGATTCAGGCAGCTTAGGCTAACCAGCAGGGCTGTGAAGTGGAGTCCGTAAGAGATGTTACACTGTAACCACTGTAACCTAGAATGAGTAAGTTACCTGTATGCTTGGGCACTTGTGTTTTTATACATAGGCAAACTCTCTGAATATAGACATAGCCATCGCACCCCCAAACCAGAGCATACAGTTTGATACATAGTTTAGTGATGGGCAGAAAACTCGAAATCCTTGAAGCATTGAGAGTTATCTTAGAGATGTAGAGAATAGGGGTATAAGGAGAGTAATGTAAACACAAGCACAAAGGATAGAAAAGTGTCAGAGTCCATGCTCGCAGCTCCCAAAGGCAGGCAGGAGATAGACAGAAGCAGGTCACAGAGACACTAGCATCTCATGCAGGAAGAGCAAGGTGAGAGGTACGGAAGTCCCGGAGATGATGCCAGAGATGAGCTGGACAAGGTGTTGAGTGGGCAGAGGGGCAGGCAGCCTGTGGAAGAGGCATCTGCAAGACTGACTAACCAGCTGGACTGGCCGAGTTCCTGGGAGCTTTGGGGCAGTTAAAGCTGGACTCTGCCTTAACACAGGGTCAAGTGTCTGGATTTGGAAACAGGAAGAACACTGGCGTCACTGACATGCTTTTCCTTTGAAGCCTCAAACATGTTCTTCTCATTCACTTTCCCTCCCCCCCCTTGCCCTGGGGGATGGAGTTTAGGGAAAGCTGACAGTTGATCAGAGCCAGAAGCGCTGTGGAGAGCTTGGGTCTGCAGAGCTAAACCGAATGGAGGGCTCTGTGTATTAAAATAGGCTGGGAGGTTGGGGAGTCAAGTTAACATGCTAATACCTGGTTAGAGTAGGTGACATTAAAGACCCTGGGGAGTGGCATCTAGGTGACATTAAAGACCCTGGGGAGTGGCATCAAGTTATCTTCTTGGACCTGCCAGGGCAGGGAGGCTTTACCTTGGGGAGTCCCACAGTGTTACTAAATTAGCTGTTGACACAGGATCAGCTGACTCCTGGGAGAGGACTCAGGTCTGTGATAATGGTCTTTTCTCCTTCTAAGCTTCTTACTGTGGTCAGTTGTACCCTTAGGAGAAAGAGCTTCTGCTCCCACCAGATGGCTGTTCCCCCCCCCCCATGCTTCTTTCTTTTCTTCCCTTCCTCCCCACTCTTCCTGCTGTCTTTCTTTCATTCTCTGTTCTTTCAACCTCCCCCCCTCTCTCCTACAGTCTCCCTTCCCCTCCCCGTCTCCTCTCCTCCTCACACTAATAGTTAAGCAGAGCAATCAGCCACAGGAATCTCCAGCACAACGGGGTAAAAAGACAAATTATCTTTTTTTTTTTTTGCCCTAGAGATCCATTGGTGCCCCCCTCCCTTGGTCAGAAATTGATTTATCTTGTGATCCAAAAATGCTAACACCTGTGTAGCATGTTGAGAGTTTCACTCTTGTGTGAGTAAACCTGTGCCCAGCAGCATTCAAACCCCGGATGTGAAGCAGGCAGGGCTAGGCACAGTTCTGGGTGAGAGGGTCACCACGTCTCCCAGGAATTAAATAATGAGATAGAGTATAAAATATTTTTATTTCAAAATGCAAAACAATAGTCATTGTAATAATAATAATAATAACAACAATAAAAATAATAGTATAAAAAGCATGTCTCCTTCCCTAATGCAAAGTGATAGCTCCTTGATCTCTCCCACAGCCTTAGGCAAATCACAGTGCGTGCTGCACAGCAGCAAGTCAGTCCCAGACCCCTTGGGTGATTTGTGCAGGGTCAGTTCTGGATTCGGTGGCACCTTGAAACAGCATGTGTCTCTGCTTTCGCCCACCTGGGTCATAATCTCTCTGTGTCTCGCTCCCTTCTCTGCCAGACACCAGCCTTAAGAGGCGTGCTGCCGGAGGGAGAGGGCCCGGCTGCACATGGTCGCCTCCTGTGCCTTGCCTCCTGCCAGCAGGGCCTGCTTGTGGAGGGACTGTTGCTCACAAGCATCCCGCAGCTCTGCCACTGCAGCCTCCTGGTCGCGCAGACGGCTGGCGGCTGTGAAAGGGCTGCACACCGTCTCGACTAGACCGAGCACCACACCGAAAAGCGCCAGCACACTGCCCAGCACGTACAGCTTCACGAGCTTCCCTCGGGGCTTCTGCGCCATCATCTCCTTAGCCAGAGGGATCAGCTCCTGCACACTTTCCATCTGAGCTCTGGGCTGTGGGTGGCTGGGCCTGCAGAGATAGCAGAGAGGAAGGGGGTTGAGCCTTGGGCGGAGGACAGCAGCAGAGCAGGGAACCCTAAGCCCAGAGACCGGGTGGCTGCACACTAGGGGGACTCGAGCCCAGGGGAGAAGGCAGCTGGGGAGGGGATCTTCGATCTCTCGCCCACCCTCGGTTCCTCGGTTCTCGGGCCTGGAGGCTCACCTAGGGTGCAGTAAGAAGAGAGGCAGCACTTGCTGGCGGAGGTCAGGCGTCCGTGCGTCAGACTGGCCTTGGCGTCCTTCTTCCCTCAGCAGCCGCTCTCTGGGAGGGACGCAGCTGCAGCGCTCAGTGAACAGAGCCCTTATATCTTTTGCCCGGGATCCGCCTCCTGGCTCACTGGTCTGAGCCCTGACTGCAGAAAAAGAAGCGGGCGGGGGGGGGGGGGGGGGGAGGGGGGGGAGTGAGGGGGAGGAAGAACAGGAGGGGCATGGCTGGGGACCGGGGAGGTGACCACGAGTAGTGCACGCCCCTGCTGTGTGCGCCCTGAGACCCTAGACTGCTGGTGCTGCAAAAGCTGAAAGCCCAAGGCACCACTGCAGTGTGTAACCAAGGAGGAGGAGGTCACCGGGCGATGGACACACTTTCTAATCCCTGGCCCAAGTTCCCCTGTAGACCAGGAAGAACCAAAGAAAGACCTAATGAGGGAATCTGGGTTCGTTTTCATTCAGTAAGCTCACCTTGTCACCAGTCAGGGAGGGTGTGGGTTCGAGGGAAGGCAACAGAAGGACCCTGCAGATAGCAGGCAAACCAAACAGAAAACCTGCATCTCCAGGGAGCAGAATGTTCTTTCAGAGTGCTGCTTTCTTAGCTGGTAGGTTTTACTAAGACACAGGAACAAGGGGGACATTGCTAGTCACCTAATAGAAAGCTTTTTATCGAGAGTTCCTTCTAATGCAGAGGGGTGTGTGTGTGTGTGTGTGTGTGTGTGTGTGTGTGAGAGAGAGAGAGAGAGAGAGAGAGAGAGAGAGAGAGAGAGAGAGAGACGCTGTAAGGTGCTTTCATAGTTACTTCTGTGTTACAGGGAATAGCCATTAAACCCAAAGCACAGGTCTGTAATTCCAGCGAGAGGCAGGAGGATGGTGAGTTTGAACATAATCTGAATAATTTACTGAGACTCTGTGTCAGAAATCAAAATAAGGAGGGTTATAGATGTGGTTCAGTGGTGGAGTGCTTGCCTAGGATATGTTCGGCGGTGTGGCACACACACACACACACACACACACACACACACACACACACACACAAATTGTACTCTCTTCTATGTTCACTTGAGAAGTAAAGTTGGGGGTAAGCCTTAAAGGCCTGTGGTGAAAATTTGTTTATAATGAAAGTATCCCATCCTCTTGTAATGATTCCATGCCACCCTGCCCAGGTTTGGGAGACTGTGCTGTAGACCCCTAGAGTGGGGATCCAGGACGGAGGGCACTCTTGGGAAGCTTAAATAGGATTAAAGGATTCCCTGGGTCGGGAGTGGGCAATACTTTAGCTGTGGCTATTGGTGTACCTGAGTTAGCAAAGTAGGGGAAAAGGAGAGGCAGGTAGGCCAGAGGGCTTGACGAAGGGGGTGGGGAGACGAGGAAGGGGAACCAACTGGCCAGAGAATTGCAAAGGTCACTGATGCAATCTTGCAACAGCCTGCTCAGCCTTCTCTGTTAGAGCCCAGAGCCAGAAGGGAAAGCGTGACAATCTTAGGGGTCCAAAGTCACCACCAGACTCAGAAGGTGCTGGCTGCCCACCCCTTGGTCTGCTATTAGTCCTACAGGTAAGAACTTGTCAGCGGTGGGATTGGCCAAAGCCATAACAGTTTCAAATTTAAAGTTCACACTTCAGCTGATACATAAGCGATCAAGGTAACCAGAGGCCAAACGGGGATTATTCTTGGAGCATCCTGACTGGGTTTTATTCTTTTAACCTTGTCAATCCGGAAAGTTCTGTAGGGAAGGTCCAAGCCAAGGCTCACTTCAGTCTTGGCATTGTTCTTAAATCTTCCTGAGAGTTTTGGAGAACTCCTAGTAGCTGGCAGCAGTAACCATGGACCTTTCCCAACAACCATGAGGGTTCCAGACGCAGTGGCTTCTGGGAAACAGGATGATATGTGTCTTGATAGGAGGGCACCCACTTGGTTTCCCCTCGGAAGGTGAGTCAGTCCAGTTTCTGACCCAAAAACTCCACAGATGACTGGGTAGCAAGTATTTCCTGTGTTTCTATAACAAACCTCCGTCATAATTCACCTGAGGTTCCTCTTTCCCAGGGCGGCATGAGATGAACATCTTTCTTCCCCTCTGAAAGAACCTGACCTTGACCCCTGAGCTCCCTAGCTTGCTGTCAGTGGCTAGGCAGCAAATGATAAGGGTTGAGGTCACTGGTGGGTTTGGTGGTACCTGTTGTGGTAGTATCAGGGGGCCGAAGCTGGAGATCAACACAACTTTGCTGGAGAAAGACCCCTTAGCTTCTGAATGGGAGGGGAGGAGGGTGGGATGGGGTGGGGTGGGGTGGAAGAGCTTGGGAATGAAACATATACCTTGACTGGCCTAGACTACTTTTATAAGTAGAGGTCTGTGCTGCATTTGAGCCCGACACAGGTTACAGTTATGAAGATCAAACCAAGTCATAAGGTGACCAGCCCTCTATTTGGCTGAGGGTTGATGAGGACTTCCCATGTTAAAGCTGAGACAGAACTGAGCAGAACAGACATCTAACCCTCTTTCTGAATTTAGTATGTAGTACCTCAGGGTGGGTAGATTATAAAGTTAAGAGGTTTATATAGCTCATGGTTCTGGAGGCCCAAGGTCAAGGGCCTCATCTGGACTTTTTTTTTTGTGGTAGATTATGGACAAAATAAAAGGTGTCATATAGGGGCTGGAGATCTGGCTCAGTGGTTAAGAGCACTGACCGCTCTTCCAGAGGTCCCGAGTTCAGTTCCCAGCGTCTACATGGTGGCTCACAACCATCCGTAAAGGGATCCGATTCCCTCTTCTGAAGACAGCTACAGTATACTCATATATATAAAATAAATAATCCTTTATAAAAAAAAGTCACAGAAAATGATGTCATATAACAGGACTTGGGAGTGTGAGCGCATAGGTTCGTTTCAGTGTTACTCCTCCGTTTATAAATCATATAACCCTAATCACTTCTTTAAACACTACATCTTTTTTTTTTATTTAAACACTACATCTTTTAAAAACTTTTTTATTAATCACTTTATTTGTTTACATTTCAAATGATATCCCCCTTCCTGGTTACCCCTCCACAACTCCCTATCTCATCCACCCTCTCCCCCTCCTCCTCCCCTTTGCCTCTATGAGGGTGCTCCTCCACCCACTCACCCACTCCCACCTCACCACTCTCTAGTATCCCCAACATCTAGAGTCCTGGATGTTACTCAGACCTTACAGACTGTTCAGTTCTCATCCTTCTTATGGATGCTAGAAGAGGGAGTTTACATTTTATCTGGCGTGTTTTTCGTGCCCCTTTCTCAACACTTAGAAACATCAGTAGCATGTAATGAGGGAAAACCCATAAAGAACAACTTGTCATCCAAGGGCAAGCCAGGAAGCAAGGGCTGAGCCTCAAAGGTGAGGCAAGGACCACAGTCTCCCAGGCCCTGGGTAGGCAGCCTGTTGTGCTATGATTGTTAACAGTTGTCTCTGTCACTATTTCCCACCTGCTTGGTACCAGCACAGAATCCCTATCTGCCCCGAGATTCCAGAAGCCTGGAGGAAGGGGATTGTCAGTGTACATAGGACTGAGCTACTTTTGTCTTCACCCAATTAAAACAATCCTCTGTAGTCCTTCCCTCTCAGCCACTCCATCCCTGTGTATGCATGTGTGTGTTGGGGGTATGGTTACATGTGTGTGTGTGTGGGGGGGGGCAAAGGTCAACCATGGGTGTCATTCCTCATGATGCTGGTCTCTGATTAAGCCTAGAACTCACCAATTCTATCAGACAGGCTAGCCAGGGAGCTTCAGAGAGCCACCTGTCTCTGCCTCCCCAGTGCTGGGATCATGAGTGTGTATTACCAGGCCGGGCAGGTACTGCTTCTTCATCCTCTTCTTCCTCCTCTTCTTCTTCCTCCCTCCCCTCCACCCTCTTCCTCCTCCTCTTCTTTCTTCTCTCCCTCCTCCTCCTGTCCCTCCTCCTCCTCTTCATCTTCTTCTTCCTCCTCCTCTTCATCTTCTTCTTCTTCCTTCTCCTCCTCTTCCTCCTCTTCCTCCTCTTCCTCCTCCTCCTCCTTTTCCTCCTCCTCCTCCTTCTTGTCTAGGGTCACTTTCGAGTCCCCATGCTTGCAAGTCTAGCATTTACCAACTAAGCTAGCTCTCCAGTCCCCCTCGAGTCACCATGATTTCATATTGGTCAGTTTTAGAGAAAGGGCTTCCTGGCACTCAAGCCTCATGTTCTGCTGTCCTGGGATTGCACCCAGGTTCCTATGAGGGCTGAATACGTGTCTTGCTACTGACTCACAACCCCTGGATGGGCAATTTTAAATGTATACCTCTGATCTTCATCTCCTCTGCTTTTGTAGGCTAGAGTTGTGGAGTACTCCTGCACTCACTACTTAGCATGCTTGATCTGATCAACACATGTCACCTTCACGCACTTTTCTAAACCCAGCCCCTTCTTGGAATTCATATTCCCAGCAGATCCACCTCCTTCAGTTGTTTCCTTGGCTTTGTAAACTGTGTCAGTTCCTCGGGGAAGCCTTTCCTCAGGTGCATCATCTCACGGGGCATACTCGGTGCCTTTGTCAGTTGGATTGATAGAATTGTCATCTTAGTCTTTCACTCCCACCGGAAGCTGAAATTTCATTTTGCTCTTCAGTAAGTCCCCAGTGCTAGCACAACCCTGGGCACACAGTAGGTCCTTACTAGGTAAGCATAGGTTTATTAATGAATAGTCTCTTCAGTGGACTAAAAAGCTCAGCAGGGAGGGCCTTACATTCATTAAGTTCACACATAGTCAGATATTTATTTGGTCAATACTCACAAAAGCATTTGGGTTTGGGTGATAACATTTGCCTTCTAATCCACCTCACACGTGACCGACCGCCAAATAAATAATCTTCCCAAACACTGGTTTTTAAATAAAATTGTTAGTTGCCAGATAAAAGCATGGTGTGATAGTGAATCCTGGACTCTGCATGCTGACTTTTCATGCACCTGATGTTCTTGGTGTTTGGGACCCCTTTGGTGTGGTCTTTCTGCCGGTCTAACCTCATCTCTTGTTCTTCTCCCACAAGGCCCCTATGCTTCCCAGAGAAGGTTTTGCTCAGGCCAAGATACAGGCCGTTCTCTGTGCCGCTGCAGTCAGTGCCTGCCACCTCTTCCTGTCATTTTGCTCAGAGTGCTTTCTTCTTGAAAAGCTGGGGTCCTTCTATTTCTGCCTTCCTTCTTGAGCTCCCAGAAGCCAGCACGTCCCTTGCCAGCACACCGTGCTCTGTCTTTTCTGTGAATCTCAGTTGCCTGCATGGTTTTACTGTATAGCTTGGCACTAGAACACACACTGACTTATACAGTGCTCTCTTTGTTTTATTTTCTGTGGGTTTGCCTCCTCTCTGTATATAGGACCAAACTTTTGTATTTTTTGTTTTATGGTGCTAACCTATAACAGGGGCACAATCAATATTAATTACATTGACCTAAAAGCCAGTGTTGGAATAGATTGCAAAATGACCTGCTAGACCCTCTTGGGAGGTTATTTTAGGCTCAGTGGCTCGTCCTTGGCTTAGAGCCTTAGGATTGGAGTTGCCCAAGAGCTGGCAATTTTCCTTAACTCCTTCAACTCTGGCCTCCTCACCTTTCACTTCCACCACCAGCCAACTGTCTGGCATCCAATTCACTGGCCTGCTCTGGGGCACCCCTCCAGCCTGCCCCTGGGACTGTTCACTGAGGATATTAAGGCATTGAACTTCAGTTCCTCATGGTTTGAGTCAAACAGAGACATTAGCTGCTAGAGCAGGCAGGCTGATCTAAGACCCCAACACTGCTCAAGATCATCTGCCCTCCACTGCCAGGATACACTTTTGAATGACAATAGGAGGAGTTAGATCCCCATAAGAGTATGGGATCTGGGGCTGAGCAGACTTGGGTCCATTCAAGCCCTGCCGCTGACTGGAGACTGACCTTGAACTAAACTTCGCTAGCTTCCATTTTCTTGTCTGTGAAGAGAATGTCTGTTAAGTAGGGTGTGGTGAGGGCTGAAAGAGATGGAGGGCTTGCTACAAGGGTTCTGAAATGACCTACACTCGAGTACTATTTAGGAGTCTTTGCTTCCTGATGCAGGCTTTCAGGTCCCACAATCCCATATCCCAAACCCAATACACCTTCTCTTCTTGGGTGACATTTAGGTAGTTTCCAGAAACATTTGCTGAAGCCACTGACATATCCAACACTGCCTTATGCATAGTTACAGAAAGCAGGAAGCAGACTGCTCTTACCTTCCGGAAGCTCACAGTCCAGTAGAAGACAAGGACGTGCACACAAGCACAAATGCACTGTGCACACAAGCACATATGAACTGGACAGCATGATGCAGCAATTTGTGTCAGAGAGACACAGATGGAGAGGAGATCCCTTCAGTGGTAGTCAGAGAAGGCATAAGAACGAATGATCCATGAGCAGGTTAGGTCATCAACGGCTGAACAGGGACATGTCAGGTGATTCTGGAGGGAGGGGGTAGTACTTGAGGCTGGGGGATACCTTGAAAGGACTGCAGATGAAGAAGGGAATGATGGGGAAGTCTTGTGTAGCCAATGACCAGTCAAGGGCAGTTACACAAGAGTAGCTACAGTGCAGAGACAGGGTTTTGGAAATTCCAGGATATGAGGTGGAAATTATGGGCAAGTCATGTGCAGAGTCACCTATGTGTGTCATGTGTTATGCACAGGCAATGTGGGGTGTTCTTTGTGTGTCATGTGTTATGCACAGGCAATGTGGGGTGCTCTTTTATCCTGGAAACACAGTCTCCTTGGCTTCTGTGCTGTGCAGTCTCCTATCTTGTCTCCAGGTTCCTTTCCATTGGTTAGATCGCTGCCAGCCTTTCTCAGGACTCAGCCTGGAGCCTCTCTTAACAATTGACTTGTTTTTATTTTATGTGTCTGGTTATTCTGTCTGTCTTTGAGCCTGTGCTCCATGTGCCTACAGTGCCCACAGGAGCCAGAAGAAGGTGTCAGCCTCCGAGAACTGGAGTTACAGGTGGTTGTCAGCTGTCAAGTAGGTGTTGGGAACCCAACCTGGATTCTTTTCAAGAGCAGTAAGTGCTCTTAACTACTGAGCTGTCTCTCAAAATCTGACTGATATATGGCAAAACTGTTTTTAGGAACAAGATGTCACCCAGATGGACCAGATTTGTCAGGTGGGTCTCTCAGTGGCATCGTGCCTTCCTGAAGAGAATC
Organism: Arvicanthis niloticus; assembly: GCF_011762505.2. NCBI lineage: Eukaryota > Metazoa > Chordata > Mammalia > Rodentia > Muridae > Arvicanthis > Arvicanthis niloticus. The sequence goes on from NC_047667.1 coordinate 66,453,031, forward strand.
AAAGGCTGTAAAGGATCCCGAGTGCCGGGCTCTTCTCCTCTAGCTCTGCATGGAAGGGGACCCTGTGACACCAGCTTCAGCTAGCAAGGAAATGAGTGTCTCTCTCTCTCTAGCCACAAGAGCACGACAGAAGACCCTTTGTTTCAGAGGAGACTGAGTACTGCACCTGGGTGTCAACTCTGTGAGACCTGGGCTGCTGTGGTTAGACTTCTGTCCCACAGGCGTGAGAGCCAACATGTCAGAGTCTGAAACTGCTGAGTCTGTGGTCATTTGCTGGGGGACAATAGAGCAGAAGTCAAGCGGCAAGATGGAGGAAAAACGTCCGTTTCAGGCCTGCCGAGGACTGACCAGGAAAGTGACTAGAGGGGGAAAACCTGGCTCAGACTGGCCAGCCTCACTCTGTGTGCTTCCTCCTGGCACTGACACTCATTCCTGTATGTCCACCTTGGGGGTTGTAGACACAGCTGGAATTCAGCACCTGCCAAGTGAACTTGAATCTGAGTAGTTCACCGCCCTCCTCCCCCAAACCAGGCTGCTTGCTTGTTAAATGTCAAACCACAAATCCTTTTCATTTATTTTAAAGACAGTGTCTCCTGTATCCTGGACTAGCCTTGAACTCCCTACATACCTGAGGGTGACTAACCTTGAACTCCTGATCCTCTGGCTTCCACCTCCCAAGTGATTATTCACATATTTTAGAACCCAGAAAAGCCATATACCCTAACCACTTATTTAGTCATAATTAACTATGTCCTGAAGCTACTTGTAGCTGTAGTTGGTTAATCCACTCCACCTCCCCAGCAGCAGCCGTGCAAGTTCCTCGATAGTCACCCCAGTGCTCTGGATTCTTGAATGAAACACACACACACACACACACACACACACACACACACACACACACACACACACAGAGAGAGAGAGAGAGAGAGAGAGAGAGAGAGAGAGAGAGAGATCCTGAGATCCTTATATTTAATATGCCTTTATCAGCTCAATGGTTGGGCCACTCCCAAACTTCCACGTTGCTAACATACTCTCCCCCCCAATATTCCTGAATTATTACTCATTAAAATCTATTTTCCATCTTTGCTATTATAGACCCAATTGAGGGGTGCCCAGGACCACTCTTTCCTGCTCTTACATGAGCATATGCTTTCCCTTTGACAGATCCTAAGCCTAGTCCTTCTACTTCCCCGACAGACATGGTGGGTCTCTTCCTCCTTGGTCCCCTTGCCCACAAATCCTAAAGTCCCACTGATGTGTTTATAAAAAAGATAAAAAGAGGGAGGGGATATGTTCTATGGAGGTGTGGTGAGGTGTAGGGTAAGGGGTTGCCTCAGTGGGCCCATGCTGAGGCATCCCTTCCCCCTGAGGAACCAACCACACTATGGTATAGGATAGAGTTTATTTAGGGCATGAGGAGGGGAGTTAAGAGGGTAGTAGAGGCAGAGAAAGGGAGAGAGAGAGAGAGAGAGAGAGAGAGAGAGAGAGAGAGAGAGAGACCTGGCCATGAGAACGTGGAGAGGAGGGGAGGGAATGGGGAAAGAGTGGGAGCAAGAAGGGAAGAGCAAGAGAACAAGGGAGCAAGAGAGGGAGGAGGGGCAAGCAAGCAGCCCCTTTTATAGTGAGTCACACATACCTGGCTGTTGCCAGGTAACTATGGGGTGGAGTTTAGACAGAATACTAACACCCACCTCTGTCTCCCTGCCCAGCAACTTTATTTGCCAATCAAACCCAGCTGGGGGCAGGGACCCTTAACGTCTCACAGTCTCACATATGAAATTCTCGTACAATATTGTAAACACATAATAGAAACATTAAACCAAATCCACCACAGCCAGTCATTTTTACTATTCTATAACCCTCCCCCACACACAGTTTCTCCCGACTTCCCCAAATGGCTACGCCTTTATCTTTTCCCTTATATAATGACTTTGTAAAATTCTAAGAGTCTGACAGGAGCGCCTTCATCTCCAGGCCGTGAAATCAGTTGGATCAGAACCCGTGAGTCCAGCCTTCTGTGTAGCAGACCTTCTAGAATAATGACATGGAGCTGTATTGTCCTGGGTTGCATAGCTCTGTGCCCCCCCCCCCCCCTTGTTTGCTTTTTTTGGGAGTCCTTGAATGAGTTAGGCAGCTTTGGACAACAATTAGGAAAATCAAATCAAAGTTTGGTTCAGCAGTAAGAAAGTATATTAACTATGGATTCTAGAACTGGCTGCCTTACTAGCTTGACCATATGTGGAGACTTCAGGCTCTTCCCTGCGCCGGAACCCTCTGCTTCCACACAGTACACCACAGCACAGTGCCGTAGTGTAGTTTCAGGTGTCACTTTCAAGTCGACAATATCCAATAAAAAAAGTTTGCTCGCCTTCCGCCGCTCGCCCCTCCTCCAGTCTGAGGCCTGCGGGTGAGTGCACCCCGGATTCTGCCAGACACATTCTGGGGGATCCATAGAACCCATAGCCAGCGCTAGCACCCCCCTTCTGCCGCTCGCCCCTCCTCCGGTCTGAGGCCTGCGGGTGAGTGCACCCTGGATTCCGCCAGACACATTCTGGGGGATCCACAGATCCCGCAACCAGCTTTAGGTAGAAAAACCCACATACTACCCTGAGCTCATAGCTGGGTGCCCTGAGTGCTCAGAATCCAGCAGATACCCCTCCCCCCCCGCGCCCCTGCCAGCTAGCACCCCCCTTTTGCCCATCTCCTGGGTCTGAGGCCCGGACCAGACCTCTACCAGGTCTGCAGTTGTGTGGACCCCGGATCCCGCCTGAGGCATACTGGAAGGTCCACTCAACCCAGAGCCACAGAGGAACAACTGAACTCAGAGTGTCAGACAACATATCCTGAGATATCCAAGAGGAGACACTGCACCCAGAACAGCAGACATCTAGCTGGACTGCTACCTTGGAGGCACCATATCCTGAGGCATCCTAGAGATACCACTGTAATCAGGGCAGCTGGAAAAAAATCACAGAGACATCTGGACTCCTAGAAGACCAAACACAAGGGAGACAACTGGAAAGACAGGCTTCAATCAGAGACAGAAGTACAGGTAGCACAAGAATTAACCAGATGGCAAAAGGCAGGTGCAAGAACGTAAGCAACAGAAACCAAAGTTACATGGCATCATCAGAACCCAGTTCCCCCATCATAGCAAGCCCTGAACACCCCATCACACCAGAAAAGCAGGATTCAGAATTAAAATCACTTCTCATGATGATGATAGAGGACTTTAAGAAAGACATAAATAACACTCTTAAAGAACAGATAGAAACCCTTAGAGAGGAAACACAAAAATCCCTTAAGGAATTGCAAGAAAATGCAACCAAACGGGAGAAGGAATTAAACAAAACCATGCAGGATCTAAAAATGGAAGTAGAAACAATAAAGAAATCACAAAGGGAGAATACCCTGGAGATAGAAAACTTAAAAAAACGATCAGGAGTCATAGACACAAGTATTACCAACAGAATACAAGAGATGGAAGAGAGAATCTCATGTGCAGAAGATACCATGGAAAACATTGACACAACTGTCAAAGAAAATGCAAAATACAAAAAGCTACTAACCCAAAATATACAAGAAATCCAAGACACAATGAGAAGGCCAAACCTAAGGATAATAGGAATAGATGAGGGGGAAGACCCCCAACTTAAAGGACCAGTAAATATCCTCAACAAAATTATAGAGGAAAACTTCCCTAACCTAAAGAAAGAGCTGTCCATAAATATACAAGAAGCCTACAGAACTCCAAATAGTTTAGACCAGAAAAGAAATACTTCCTGCCACATAATAGTCAAAACATCAAATGTACAAAACAAAGAAAAAATACTAAAAGCAGTAAGGGAAAAAGGCAAAGTAACATATAAAGGCAGACCTATAAGAATTACTCCAGACTTCTCACCAGAGACCATAAAAGCCAGAAGATCCTGGACCGATATCATACAGACCCTAAAAGAACATAAATGTCAGCCCAGACTACTATACCCAGCAAAACTGTCAATCATTATTGATGGAGAAACCAAAATATTCCATGACAAATCCAAATTTACACAGTATCTCAACACAAACCCAGCACTTCAAAGGATAATTGGTGGAAAACACCATCACAAGGAGGGAAACTACAACCTAGAAAAAGCAGGAAAGTAATCTTCCAAAAACCGTAAAAGAAGGTAGCTACACAAACATATCTCCACTGCCAATAACAAAAATAACAGGAAACAACACTCATTTTTCCTTAATATCTCTTAATATCAATGGACTCAATTCTCCAGTAAAAAGACATAGACTATCAGACTGGATACGTAAACAGGACCCAACATTTTGCTGCATTCAGGAAACCACCTCTGTGGAAAGGACAGACACTACCTCAGAGTAAAAGGTTGGAAAACAATCTTCCAAGCAAATGGTCCCAAGAAACAAGCTGGTGTAGCGATTCTAATATCAAATAAAATCAGTTTTCAACCAGAAGTAATCAAAAAAGATAAAGAAGGACACTTCATATTCATGAAAGGAAAAATGTACCAAGAGGAACTTGCAATTCTCAACATCTATGCCCCAAATGTAAGGGCATCCACATACATAAAAGACACTTTACTAAAACTTAAAGCATACATTGCACCCTACACAATAATAGTGGGAGATTTCAACACCCCACTCTCAGCTATGGACAGATCATGGAAACAGAAACTAAATCGAGACATAATGAAACTAACAGAAGTTATGAACCAATTGGACTTAACTGACATCTATAGAACATTTCATCCTAAAACAAAAGAATATACCTTCTTCTCAGCACCTCATGGTACCTTCTCGAAAATAGACCATATAATTGGTCACAAAACAGGCCTCAACAGATACAAAAAGATTGAAATAATCCCCAGTACCTTATCAGACCACCATGGATTAAGACTTGTCTTTGACATGGACAAAAACAACAGAAAACCGACATACACTTGGCAACTGAACAATGCTCTACTCAATGATGACTTGGTCAACGAAGAAATTAAGAAAGAAATTAAAGACTTTTTAGATTTAAATGAAAATGAGGACACATCACATCAAAACATGTGGGACTCATTGAAAGCAGTACTAAGAGGAAAAATCATAGCTCTAAGTGCTCACAAAAAGAAAGTGGAAAGAGCATACATTAACAACTTGACAGCAAACCTGAAAGCATTAGAACAAAAAGAAGCTGGTATACCCAAGAGGAGTAGACGGCAGGAAATAATCAAACTCAGGGCTGAAATCAACCAAGTCGAAACAAAAAGAACTATACAAAATATCAACAAAACCAGGAGCTGGTTCTTTGAGAAAATCAACAAGATAGACAAACCCTTAGCCAGATTAACCAAAGGGCGCAGAGACAGCATTCAAATTAATAAAATCAGAACTGAAAAGGGAGACATAACAACAGAAACAGAGGAAATTAAAAAAATTATCAGATCCTACTACAAAGGCCTATACTCAACAAAATTAGAAAATCTGGAGGAAATGGACAATTTTCTAGATAGATACCAGGTACCAAAGTTAAACGAGGAGCAGATAAACCATCTAAACAGTCCCATAATGCCTAAAGAAATAGACACAGTCATTAAAAATCTTCCCACCAAAAAAATGTCCGGGGCCAGATGGTTTCAGTGCAGAATTCTTTCAGACCTTCAAGGAAGACCTAATACCAATCCTCTTCAAGTTATTCCATCGAATAGAAACAGAAGGAACACTACCCAATTCATTCTATGAAGCTACCATTACACTCATACCTAAACCACAGAAAGACCCAACAAAGAAAGAGAACTACAGACCAATCTCTCTTATGAATATTGATGCAAAAATACTTAATAAAATTCTCGCAAACCGAATCCAACAACACATCAAAACAATTATCCATCAAGATCAAGTAGGCTTTATCCCAGGAATGCATGGATGGTTCAATATTCGGAAATCCATTAATGTAATCCACTACATAAATAAACTCAAAGAGAAAAACCACATGGTCATCTCACTAGACGCTGAGAAAGCATTTGACAAAATTCAACATCCCTTCATGTTAAAAGTCTTGGAAAGATCAGGAATTCAAGGCCCATATCTAAACATAGTAAAAGCAATATACAGCAAGCCAGTAGCCAACATCAAACTAAATGGAGAGAAACTTGAAGCAATCCCACTAAGATCAGGGACTAGGCAAGGCTGCCCACTCTCACCTTACCTATTCAATATAGTACTGGAAGTCTTAGCTAGAGCAATTATACAACAAAAGGAAGTCAAAGGGATACAGATAGGAAAGGAAGAAGTCAAAATTTCACTATTTGCAGATGATATGATAGTATACTTAAGTGAACCTAAAACTTCCACCAGAGAACTCCTAAACCTGATAAACAACTTTAGCAATGTGGCTGGATATAAAATCAACTCAAACAAATCAGTAGCCTTCCTCTATTCAAAGGATAAACAGACAGAGAAAGAAATCAGGGAAATGACACCCTTCACAATAGCCACGAATAAAATAAATTATCTTGGAGTGAATCTAACAAAGCAAGTGAAAGATCTGTATGACAAGAACTTCAAGTCTCTGAAGAAAGAAATTGAAGAAGATCTCAGAAGATGGAAAGATCTCCCATGCTCCTGGATTGGCTGGATTAATTTGGTAAAAATGGCTATCCTGCCAAAAGCAATCTACAGATTCAATGCAATACCCATCAAAATTCCAAATCAATTCTTCATAGAGATAGAAAGAGCAATTTACAAATTCATTTGGAATAACAAAAAACCTAGGATAGCGAGAACTATTCTCAACAATAAAAGAACCTCTGGGGGAATCACCATTCCGGACCTCAAACTGTACTACAGAGCAGTAGTGATAAAAACTGCTTGGTATTGGTACAGAGACAGACAGGACGATCAATGGAACAGAATTGAAGACCCAGAAATGAACCCGCATACCTATGGTCACTTGATCTTTGACAAAGGAGCTAAAACCATCCAGTGGAAAAAGAACAGCATTTTCAACAAGTGGTGCTGGCTCAACTGGAGGTCAACATGTAGAAGAATGCAAATTAATCCATTCTTATCCCCTTGCACAAAGCTCAACTCCAACTGGATAAAGGACCTTCACATAAAGCCAGGTACACTGAAACTATTAGAAGAGAAGTTGGGGAAGACCCTCGAATACCTAGGCACAGGGGAAAAGTTCCTGAACAGAACACCAATGGCTTATGCTCTAAGATCAAGAATTGACAAATGGGACCTCATCAAATTGCATAGCTTCTGTAAGGCAAAGGACACTGTCAACAAGACAAAACGGCAACCAACAGATTGGGAAAAGATCATTACCAATCCTACATCCGATAGGGGGCTAATATCGAATATTTACAAAGAACTCAAGAAATTAGACGCCAAACAACAAAATAACCCCTTTAAAAAATGGGGTACAGAGCTAAACAAAGAATTCTCAACTGAGGAAACTCGAATGGCCGAGAAGCACCTTAAGAAATGCTCAACATCCTTAGTCATCAGGGAAATGCAAATCAAAACAACCCTGAGATACCACCTCACACCAGTCAGAATGGCTAAGATCAAAAACTCAGGTGATAGTAGATGCTGGCGAGGATGTGAAGAAAGAGGAACACTCCTGCATTGTTGGTGGGGTTGCAAGCTGGTACAACCACTCTGGAAGTCAGTCTGGCGGTTCCTCAGAAAATTGGACATAGCACTACCTGAGGACCCAGCTATACCACTTCTGGGCATATACCCAGAAAATGCCCCAACAAATAACAAAGACATATGCTCCACTATGTTCATAGCAGCCCTATTTATAATAGCCAGAAGCTGGAAAGAACCCAGATGCCCTTCAACAGAGGAATGGATACAAAAAATGTGGTACATTTTTACAATGGAATATTACTCAGCTATTAAAAATAATGAATTCGAGAAATTCTTAGGTAAATGGATGGAACTAGAAAATATCATCCTGAGTGAGGTAACCCAATCACAAAAGAACACACATGGTATTTATTCACTGATAAGTGGAGATTAGCCCAAAAAATTGAAACAACAAAGATTCAACTACCAGACGACATGAAGCTCATGAAGAAGAAAGAACAAGTGAGGATGCCTAGGTCTTTCTTAGAAGGAGTAACTAAATACCCAAGGGAGCAAATATGGAGACAAAGTGTGGGTCAGAATCTGAAAGGGGGGTTGTAGGGAGACCATTCCGTCTGGGTATTCATTCCATGGGAAGTCACCAAAAATAGATGCTGATAGGGATGTCAGGATGGGAAAGCTGACAGCAGCCTGATAAAGCTGTCTCCTTAGATGTCCCCCAGAGTCGGACATACCCAGAGACAGATACCCACAGCTATCCATTAATCCGATCAAAGGTTCCCAATGGAGGAGCTAGAGAGTAAATTGAAGGAACCTTAAGGGCTGGTGGCCCGGTGAGGAGAGCAATAATATCAACCAGCCAGAGCTCCCCAGGGTCTAAACCACCAGCCTAGGAGCACATATAGAGAGACACATGACTCCAGCAGTATATGTAGGGGAGGATGGCCTTGTTGGACATAGGTGGAAGACAAGGTCAATGGTACCCTGAAGGCTGAGCACTGAAGGGGGGGAATCTGAGGGTGGGGAGGGGGACTGGGGGTAGGTGGATAAACACCTTCATAGAAGCAGGAGGAGGGGGGATGGGATAAGGGGTTCCTGGGTGGTGGGGGAAATATGGTAAGGGGCTAAAATTTGAAATGTAAATATTATATCCAAAAAAAGAGGGGAAAAAATTGAAAAGCGAGTAGAACTAACAATCTTAATAAAATGTCAGCCCTCTTAAAAAAAAAACTATCTTGATACTAAAATTTATTTTGAGAATTGTATATTGCAGAATGATCAGCCTTGGTGTATTTACTCAACAAGCAAGCTGGGCAGACCTGCTCAAACCTCTGAGGTCCAGGAATTCCATCTGGAGGTAGCGAAGACACAGCATCAGAGGATAGTCAATTTGCTCTTCCCCCAACTCCTCTTCTAATATCTCAACGCCCATAATCAGCTTGAAGAAGCTAATGAAGAGTCAGCGCCCCTATTCCCTGGGCTAGGGGACTAAGGTGGTAAATGTTGGGCTGTCTCTCTAGGGAAAAGTAGTGGTTTTGTCAGAATAGAGAGAATTAGCTAGGGTTTATTGCATAGCCATAACCTATTAGTAGAAATCTGTATAATTAATATCAAGATGAAGATATAAATTCTTAAATGGCACCAATTTACTTTGTTTACAAATTTTAAGGTTTTCATTGGCATGAGCTTCTTAATGATATAAGAGTGAGACAAATATTGTTACTCCCATAGGCATTGTACCAGTATAACACATTTAGGAATACAAAGCTTAGACCCAGTCCTTCTTTAACTCTTTTTAACTGATTTGAGATGGTCAGCCTGTGAGTTAAGGGACTATAGCAAATTCATGACTTGGAGTTTATTATAAGGGTATTCTCTATGTTTTATGTAGAAATAGCTGAGTGGAGTTAACAGGCAACAGTCCAGATTACCTTACATGGATAGCTGGCTTTCAAAACATCAGAAATCCTTAGAATTGACATGACAAACATTTCAGTATTAATGTTCATTTTCATTAGAGACCTGTCTGCTCCGGACAGCTTCCTATGTTAAATTCTAAGAAGAAATTGAGCATCCTTGGAGTTACTCCAGTTGTGGTGAGACAGCCACTAGGCAAGAATTGCCACTTTCCTTCTACAGACAAATCACTGTCCAGAAAAGGACACACTTGCAGAATAGTCGACTGATTATATCTGCCTAGACAGAGTAATCAGCCCTTAATAATTCTGCAGCACTAAGGTCTGTCAGAAGATCCTGGACCAGAAGGCAGAAGAACAGATGCTCCAACGTTTTGAAGTAGAGCGAGTGTCCAGGTGGTCAGAGGTCTCTATAAATTGGCTAAGTTTTAGAAACTACGATTTGTGCTTCCCACAATTATAGTTAACTCAGTCATTCTGGATTTCTGATGGGGTTGAAAACAAATAGCTATTGATCTTAAGAGAAAAGATTTGAGTGTATGGTCGTCAGCTGACATTCATCCTAAAGCCAGGTTCAGAACTAAATGTTCTAGTTAGATTAGATGACAGAGGAGCTGGTTAGTCAACAAAAGGACGGACTGGGTATTAGGACTATCCTATTCCTCACTGGTACAAATTGGCATAATTATGCTCTAATTGTATTTTGAGAGAAAAGTTTCATTTTAACAGGAAGGGTGATGTGTAGGAGGAGATAAGGTAGGAGGATTACAGAGAGGAAGAAAAGGAGTAAGAAGAGGAGAAGAAGGAGAGGAGAAGCTAGGTGATGAAAGAGAGAAAGAGGGGGAAGACAGGGAGGCAGATATTCATGTATCTCCACCAGTCCAAGATAGTTGTTATACCTAAGTCGGTCAGTGGGTTACACCTCTGATTGAACAATTCCAAACTTATAAAGCCTATGATTAACATTCTTTTTTAAAAAATGTATAAATGCAAAAAGGAAAAGGGGGCATGGGATATGGGTTTCCTAAGGGGGGTGGGGGGGAATGGGGATAGGGGATGCCATCTGAAGTGTAAATAAAATATCTAATAAAAAAAAAGTTTGCTCTGCCTCAACAAGGAAGCCCTTCCTGTGAGAGCTAAAAGTTGGAGAACGAGCCTCCCACACTGGCATCAATAGAGGGGCTAAGAAACAAAATGTCCTCACATGCAGGCAAGCATTTGCCATTTCCTTTCCATGAGAGCATCACACCAGCACATAGATGCTCTAATATGAAGTCTATGTGTCTGGGGTGTAGCTCAGTGGCGTGTGCTTGTGTGTTTATCATGACTGAAGCTCTGGACTTGATCTCCCACACTGTAAAACAAAGACAAACAAAACCCTGGCAAAATCCAAACTCCGCTTCTGACTGCACATTATGTTCTCTTCATAGCTGCAAGTGTACAGTGAGTGGAGGGCCCTGAGACCACTGGACCCAGTACATCCATCTCCCATCTCCTCTACCAACACTGGGTGAGACTTCATTACCCCTCACCAGATGGTTTATGCCTCCAGGGCACGTCCTATTTGTTGTCTTCCTTATCTCCAGATCTTGTTTCCTTCCCCTATGGGCTGTTGGTCATCAACCTCTTAAACACAACAGAATCACAATCAATTACAAAGTTCTGTAAAAACTTTTAAAAAATTTAAGATTGTGTGCGTGTGTCTGTGTGTGGGTTGTGCATTTGAGTGAGGTGCCTGAAGGGGCCTGAAGAAGGTGTCAGATCCCCTGGAGCTAGAGTTACAAGTGATTGTGAGATGCCGCTGCCTGAGGGAGATGCTAGGCGCTAAACTTGGGCCCTTTGCAAGAGCCCTGAGAGTTCTTAACTGATGACTCATCTTCAGCACCTAACATTTTTCAAAACTGAATTTTAGTAAATTTTTTAGTGTGAAAAAATAGCAAGCTTTATTGTAACTTTTTAATACATATATATTATTGGATTTTCCTCACACTTATGGTTGACACTGCCCTCCCCCTCCCTCTCTCCCACCTCTTGTTGGCCCTTCCTCTCCCCAGATAGCCCCTGTGGTGGTTTGAATATGCTTGTCCCAGAGACTGGCACTATTAGGAGGTGTGGCCATGTTGGAGTAGGTATGGCCTTGTTGGAAGAAGTCTGTCACTGCAGGTGTAGGTTTTAAGACGCTCATCCTAGCTGCCTGAAATCCAGTCTTTTCCTGTTTGCCTTTGGAACAAGATGTAGAACTCTCAGCTCCTCCAGCGCCATGCCTGCCTGGGCACTGCCATACTCCTGCCTTGATGATAATGAACTGAACCTCTGAACCTGTAAGCCAGCCCCAATTAAATGTTGCCCTTGTAAGAGTTGCTTTGGTCATGGTGTCTGGACACCATGGTTTCACAGCAGTAAAACCCTAACTAAGACGCTTCCCTTTTCTTTTATGCCATATGTGTTTATACATGCCTGTTTGTACAGTTAAATATAGTTTCTCCAGATAAGAGGAGATTTTTGAGATTTTGTTTTTTTCCTTCTCCATTACCTTCTCTGGACCCCTTCCTCTCACTTTATCCTTATTGAGGGTCTTCCAAAACTCTTAAAACAGGCTGTACCCCAGACCCATTAAATCAGACATCTCTCTGGGGAGGCCCTGACATCAGCAAAGCTTTACAGGTGGTTTTAGCATGTGGTCGAGATTGGAAGTCAGCATCCTTCATGTTGGAGGGACCCAGGATGGTGCTGCCCTCTGTGTCTTTGCTCCATGTTAGTGGTCCACCCCCCATCTTCCCTTCATCATTAGGGATCATTTCATCTTTCTCCAGAGGAACTGGCTGAATACCTGGGTGACTTTAGTATGTTCCCAGACCTTCTTACAGTGTAGAAGTTGTCTGTGTTTTACTGCTCACTCGGTGTTCCGTACAGCAGTGTCTTCAGTCCTGGTGGTTTCACATCTGTGCTGTCCAGTAATGTTGCCACTAGCTATCTATGGCTATCAAACACTTGGCATGTGGCCAAATCAATTGATTTTACTTTTCCTAATTTGCATTAGATAATCCCAGATACTTGTGTGGTGACTGCTGGATTGGCAAACGCTGTTCTATAAGCTAATGACTTTGGCAGGTGTCTCTCTCATTTTGGGTATCTAACAGGCATTGTGGCAGCTGGGGTGTGAAATTCCCCATACTGGCTCAGTGAAAGAAGAGGGCCTCTGAGGGTGAAGGTTTTATGGTCTTCACCTGTCTACTGTCTACTTCCTGACTGCAGAGGCAACGAGATCAGTTGCCCCATGTCCCTGATGACCTGCCTGCCTCACTATGAGAGACAATAGTTCTTCAAATTACAAGCCAGATAAACCTTTTCAAGTTGTTTTTAAGCATATATATATATATATATATATATATCAGCAATTAGAAAAGCAACACATATGTTTTTAGCTGAATGCACGCAAAATGGAAGTTTTTTTTTTTTTTCTTCGAGAGAGAGTTTCTCTGTGTAGCCCTGGCTGTCCTGGAACTCACTCTGTAGACCAGGCTGGCCTCGAACTCAGAAATCCACCTGCCTCTGCCTCCCAAGTGCTGGGATCAAAGGTGTGTGCCACCACCGCCCGGCAAAATGGAAGATTTTATAACTTATTTTATTTCTAATTAAAATATAATTACATCACTTACCCTCACCCCTTATCCCTCCAGTACGTCCCATGCATTTCTTGCTCCCTCCCAATCTCATGGCCACCTTAAAAAATATTTATTGTTAGATATACAAATAAATAAATGTAAAATTTGACCTGCTAGCTGGGCAGTGGTGGCGCACACCTTTAATCCCAGCACTTTGGAGGCAGAGACAGGCAGATCTCTGTGAGTTCAAGGCCAGCCTGGTCTACAGAATGAGTTCCAGAACAGCCAGGACTGCACAGGGCTACACAGTGAAACCCTGTCTTGAAAACAAACAAACAAACAAAAAAAACCAAAGACCAAAAAAAAAAAAATTGGTTTAGTGTTGCCTGTATGTGCATGATTTTAGGGTTGACACTTGGTGTTGGATAACCAATTGGAGACTCATCTCTGGGGAAGATTTAATTCTTCTTCTCTTAACAGTCACACGATCTCATAGCCAACTCTTGGTCTTCTGGTCCTTACTCTTTCCATTCTCCATTCTGCAGTGTCCCCTGAGCCTTAGGTGTAGTGATCGTGTTGTAAATGTATCAGCTGGGACTTGGCATCCCACTCTTCTCTGCATTTTCACCAGCTGTAGCTTTCAGTCATGGTCTCCGATGGAAAAACAAAACAAAACAAAGCAAAACAAAGCAAAACAAAACAAAACAAAACTTCTTTGATGAAGGGTAAGAACACTCTTAAGTATAAGGATAAATATTTAGAATGCAGTTAGGAATTATACTGGTGATAGTGGATTCTCTAACATCCACGAACTCACCACCAATGAGTAGTTAGCTAGGTTTCCAATACCGCACAATTTTCCTACTTTTAATAGACCTTAAATCCAACTAGACAACTGTTGGTTACTGCCAAGATGTGAGTGTCAGTATTACACCAGTAAGTCTTAGAGTACTAATCATTGATGTGCTTCATAGCGTCAGAGCTGGGTAGGACTATTGATTATTTTCTTCCCTTGGCACAGCATCTTCTGATTCTGTGAAAGCTAGGCTTCGGGAAGGAAACTGTAGCCTCAGATCTGGTTTGATTCATCCAAGTTCTATGACTGAAGTGCATGACATCTTTAGCAATAAGAACTTACTTTCGATTTCTGGAGAGGCAACCAAGGGCAATGACAATAGTCCATATTATTTTGGCAGTCTCTTAGACTCCCCTGACCACAGCTTAGAAATTTCTCAAGCCTGATACTAGGGCCTTAGTTAGTCTATGGCTGTTGGGGGAAAATCATCACTCTAAATGTTGTAATTTCTGATATATTTCGTAGGCATGTGTTCTACTCATGTCCTTGTTGGGAGACAACACAATTTTACAATCAACTGCTAGAAGCCAGGCATGGAAATCATTCTTTAATCCCTTCTTCCCCACATTTCCTTTGCATGGGTTTCCAGCAGGTCCTGTCAGTCTATCTTACTTCGAAGGAAGAGTTTGACTCTATCCTCTCTTCTCCACCTCCTCTGCCCGCAGCCTAGGCCAGTCAGCCACTATGGCCACACAGGTGGTCAGAGCTAGATGCCATTGATCCTAGCATGTGCTTTCTGAAAGCTGGGTAGATATTAACTCATCAACACCGTCCCTACCAAACAACAACAACAACAACTCTATGAGATGGGGAAACCGAGGAGTAAAAGGCTAACTCGAGGTGTCTGGACCACAAATCTAGTGAGCGGCGGAGTTGGACTTTAAGCAAACTGATCCAGGTCCACACTCTTAACGATTTGGTGCCTGTGTTTCTGGCTGCTCACCAGGCTCCATGTCGCTGATTCTTTAACCTGTGTGATATACTAAAATCCCCTGAGGGAATTTTTTTTTAAAATCAGCTCTTCCATACCATACCAGATGAGTCAAATCTTGTGGAGTAAGGTGGAAGCATCAGAAAATGTGAAAACATTCCAAGGACAGCTCATGTCCACACAAGAACCACTCCTGTGACCTTTCCCCTGCCTGAGTCTTCCGCCTTTGCTCGCTGTTCTTGTGCCTTGTTCTTTACCACGGTCCAAGCTCTTTTCTGCTGCAGCACTTCTGGGTTGGCTCCTCTCCTGCCCAGGACAACTCTTCTGGAATTGTCTGATTCCTGAGTATGACTTTGGACATCTTAATTCCTAAAAGGATTACGAGTCCTTCCTGCGCAGGTAAATTAAGATAAAAACAATACTAAACTTGGGCTGGAGTCACCGTTCAGAGGTTAAGAGCACTGGATGCCCTTCTAGGGACAGAGTTTCATTCCCAGCATCTGCATTTAGGCTTACAACCATCCATAACTTCAGTTTAAGGGGATCTAATACCCTCTTCTGGCCTCTGCAGGCAGGGGATACACAAGTAATTCATAGACAAATATGCAGGCGAAACATCCATGCACACAAAAAATTCTCCCTCTCCCTCTCCCTTTTCCTTTCCCTTCCCCCCTCTTTCTCTTTCTCTCTCTCTGTGTGTAATTTTAAAACATGCATAAGGGAAGACCTACAGCATCCTAATTTTTAAAAAGGTAGCACCTTAATGTCTGTTTTGAAATAATAAAAAGAAACATTTCAAAATGAATGTTGGTGTTTCTCGTTTTTGCAGCTAACTAAAATATGTTCTGCTGGCCCAGGGAACACAACCCCAAGGCTTGTCCCCTCCCATCTTCATCCTTTCTGAGGTGGCACTCCTACCTACTTGTGTTATGGTACTGTTTTTGCTTTCTCTCCAGTGTTTCAGGGCATTGAGACCTACAATGGCCAAATTTGGTTTCTAGTTTACTCTCCATTATTTGTGTTCTTGGGGCAAGGGTCCTTATAATAGTCCTTTCTTTCTTTCTTTCTTTCTTTCTTTCTTTCTTTCTTTCTTTCCTTCCTTCCTTCCTTCCTTCCTTCCTTCCTTCCTTCTTTCTTTCTTTCTTTCTTTCTTTCTTTCTTTCTTTCTTTCTTTCTTTCTTTAACAAAAGTCACAGACATATTATGGGAACATGGTTTGGTTTTAACCCCAGGTGTGGGGCTATGGGGCTGCTTCACAGCAGGTGACTATGATTTGCCCACTGCCTTAGCAGGGGCATGGTTTTTCCAGCTGTAGAGAGTTTCTGAAAGTGTGTGATGTTTGGAAATCTGGGGTCTTTTCAGAGGAGATATAAATTATTAAAGGATATAAGGGGCTGGCTAGCCAGTTGGTGGTTGGATGTTTTTGTTTGCCTCTATTAAGTAGTCTTGAGTGAAGAGGTGAAAAGAAATTAGATATCCTGACAGAGAAAACCAAACTTACCCCAAGGAACTCAACGCCCCTAATCAGGAAGTAGTAGTCGAGTGACATTACGAGCCTTTCCCCTCTATCTTCTCTTCTCTCCTACCTAGTGTTAGGGGTTGATAGGGTGGAAGAAGAGGAGTGAAGAAGGCTGGAAGAAAGCAGAGCCCACAGAGTGGCCAGAATTCTGGCTACAGGCCCTCATTCATTTTGTTGGATGCCAAGTTCTCTCTACCTAGGTAATGCCTGCATCAGTGTAAAGATTCAAGAAGTATTTGCTAGAAGAACAAGGAATGAATGATGGCTCTTGACAAAAGACGTCGTACCAAGCGGATTTATCTCAGGCAGATTGGCCAGTTTGGATCATATGGCTGTTCTTCACTGTCAACTTGACTGGTTTTAGAATCACGGGGGAAGGGGCACTTCTAGGTGTGTCTGTAAGGATAGCCAGGGAAGATTAAGGAAGAGGGAAGACCCAGCATAGACTAAGGCAACACCACCCCATAAGCTTGGGTTCCAGACTTAATAAAAATGAGAGAGTGAGCTGAGCGACAGTATGCATGTCTCCCTCCCCATCTTCCCAGACCTTTCCTTCCTGAAATTGCTTTGTCAGGGAAATTTTTTGTCACGTGACAAGTAGCTACTGGAGATTGCTCTGTAGGAGGCTGTCTCCTAGGATTGGGAAGGGAGAAGGAGGTCCCCAGCTGCTAAGAAAGGAGGCATCAGGGAGTTGCTAATGTTGTGTGGATTGGGGGGGGGGGCACAGAAGCTAATGGCTACTCTCAGGCTATCACCCCACATTTCCAGTAAACAGTTTTATATTTTTGGCTTAAGAGCTGTGAGTCTTGCTCTCCAAGAAATGGAGGAAGGACTATGCAAAGGCCCTGAAGAGGCTTTGGTCAGTGTGGAGAAATGTTTGGACAGTTAGGATGAGCTTATATGTGAGTATCTAGCTTTAGGATTCTCAGAATCGTTATTTCTGGGACCATAGAAGATTGGGGCTCTTGGACAGCTGAAGAAGTTAGTCACATCCGTTGCAAAATTGACAAACTATTTGGTAACTGTGCAATGTCTGTGTCCTATGTGGCAGCAGTCTTCCTCTGAACAGTGAGTGACGGTGCCTGGCACTGGGTGGGTGCTCAATAAATATTTACTGAGTGAATGAATGTTTTTGTGTTTCTGGGTTAAAAGTCAGAAGTGTCTGTTGACAGGTGATGAACTAGAAGAAAAGTTCAGGCCAAGGAGATGACAGGACCTGGCATTAGAGGAGCTATATATACTTGGATGGATTGGGAGGGTAGACCCAGCTCCAGACACCCAGAACATCATCAGGATAACACCCTGTTAAAGACCCATACAGAGATCCCTGAGCCACAGTGGACTGGCCATGCAAAGGGGCTTCACCTAGGACAGAGGCATTCCCTCAAGACTCCTGTCCATCTTTGGGGCACAATGCCCTGCACAATAAACTTAAATATCCCAGACCACATTTACCAGTGTGTAGTACTTGGCACTCACTGGCCAGGGGCTGAGATAACCTCACACTTCTAGAGGGCATGTTACAACTGGTACCCTGGAGACAGGCAGCAGCTGACAGACCTGCTTACTATGGTCTGTCAATACCATCCCCGATACATGAATACAAGTGCATGCCTCCTGAGAACCTATGGCCATTGGCCATTGAACCTGCCTTCTTTGCAAGCCCACCTGTGCCCTATCACCTGCAGACCCACCTGTGCCCTATCACCTGCAGAACCACCTGTGCCCTATCACCTGCAGACCCACTTGTGCCCTATCACCTGCAGAGCCATCTGTGTTCTCACCTGCAGACCCACCTGTGCCCTCCTCACCTGCAGACCCACCTGTGTCTTCCTCACTTGCAGACCCACTTGTGTTCTCCTCACCTGCAGACCCACCTGTGTCCTCCTCACCTGCAGACCCACTTGTGCCCTATTACCTGCAAAGCCATCTGTGTTCTCACCTGCAGACCCATCTGTGCCCTCCTCACCTGTACCCACCTGTGCCCTATCACCTGCAGAGCCATCTGTGTTCTCACCTGCAGACCCACCTGTGCCATCCTCACCTGCAGACCCACCTGTGCCCTCCTCACCTGCAGACCCACCTGTGCCCTCCTCACCTGCAGACCCACCTGTGCCCTCCTCACCTGCAGACCCACCTGTGTCCTCCTCACCTGCAGACCCACTTGTGTCCTCCTCACCCGCAGACCCATCAGTGCCCTATCACCTGTAGACCCACCTGTGTCCTCCTCACCTGTAGACCCACCTGTGCCCTATCACCTGCAGACCCACCTGTGTCCTCACCTGCAGACCTGTGCCATATCACGTACAGACGCACATCTTTCCTTACTACCACAGTCCTAAATGCTGGTCTCCAGCAATTTAACACCTAGACTCCCATCCTGGCCCCACAGACATTTCAGTTCCTCATGTCACAGTAGCATCAGTCTGGGTCTCAGTCTTCCCTCTCCTGTGCCCTAGAGATGCCAGCTAGAGTAGGAAGTTGGCATTTGACTCAAGGTTGCAAGGTCCAGAACTCCACTGATGAAGGGTCAGTCCATTCAGAACTTTCTCAGATTCCAATTATTTAAAATATATTTTAATTTTTGAGATTATAATATAATTACACCATTTTCACCTTCCCTTTCCCCCTCACGAACCATCCCATGTACCCCTTCTGCTCTCTCCCAAATTTATAACCTCTCTTTCTTTAATATATATGTATACATATGCATACAAGTAGGTTGTGTTTATGTTTAGTAGCACACACACATGGACATATACATATATTACTAAATACATAAACACAACCTGCTCTGTTCACATAATGATACTTGTGTGTTTTCAGGGCTGACCATTTGGTGTTGGGTAACAACTGGCATGCTCTTCCCTGGGGAAGGCTGTTTCTCCTGCTCAGTTTTCCTTAGTTCCCCGTGGTTCTCTGTCGAGGGCTGAGGCCTCATGAGTTTTCTCCTGTGCACATTTGCAGGTTTATTTGTGTTATTTTCTTTCAGGACATATCTAGGCAGCTATATTGGTGAGACTTCATGGGTGTAATTTTTGACATTTCTAGGAGAGACAATCTTACAGCCAACTCCCGACTCCTTTGGCACCTCTCATCTATCCGCCCCTCTTCCACAATGACCCCTGAGCCTTAGGCTGAGGTTTTTTCTTTTTAACAGGAATAGGATTCCTGAGTGGGGCATAGTGGGGTGTGTAAATTCATACTGTTACATTTCCTTCAAGTTGTATTTTATTATTATTTTCATTCTTAAGAGTCTGTAATAATTTTGTTTGAGCACTTGCTAATTGAAACTTTAAGCTGGTACTACCTGGGGATACATTGGCCTTGAGGGTGTTCCTTTCACCTTTGAGGCCTACTTATGCAAATTAAAGGTAGAATGCTATTGAGTATATGAATTCGAGATGTTTACAGAAGGACTTACAGAACGGAGCCAGCTTCCGACTGGACTGTACAGGAAACTCGGCTGCCTGCAATGAGAAGAATTGAAGAGAAGCCACCACAGATCCAGAAATCAGAGCTGATCTTGGATTAGGACTTGGTCGGGCTGGTAGGAGGGTGATATGGCTGTGTAGTCAGGTAGTATAAATCCAGTTTAAATGTGGTAGTGGGTAGCAGAAGCAGAAGGGTGAGGGGAACCGTGTGACTTGCGACATCCAGATGGACCCTGAGAAGCTGGCAGGGGACTTTGTGGACTTGAACCTGAGGATGATGGAGTATGTTCAGGGCAAAGTCTATACCAAATCCAACTCACTAATGGGGCACCAGCCAAAACCAACAACACGCAACAGGGAAGAGGCAAAGGTCTGTGTCTGTGTGCGCAGCTGTATTCACGTGTTTTTAGAACAGTGCACATTCAAGATGGTGCTACCCGCCTTGGTGGCATTTGACTTGAGACAGTCATAGTTGCTAATGAGCCTACAAGTATGTGATTGGTGCTGTAATTCGAGTGGGAAAAACCTCCCGTAACTGACTGCTCCAGGTTAGCATTCTCTTCTCCCACCTATCAATCACAAGAGGACGGCTTCACGCAGCAAGCCTGCCTGAATCCAGAAGCCCACCTGAGTCCCTTCCTGTGGGGAAGTTGTATTCTGTGGGCTATTTGTGGACTATTTATTCTCATTCTCTCTCTGTCTCCGTCTCTCTATCTCTGTCACTCCCCTCTCTCTGTTTCTCTTCTTTCTTTTCTTTTATTCTTTCTTTCTTTCTTTCTTTCTTTCTTTCTTTCTTTCTTTCTTTCTTTCTTTCTGTTTTCAACATGCTCTTACTCTGTAACTCATTAGCCTCAAAAATCACCCTGTAGCCCAGGCTAGCCTCAAAATCCTTGCAACACCCCTGCTCAGCCTCCTAAATGCTGGAGTTACAGGCACGAGCCACTGCACCTGCTTCTCACGGGATGTTTCCATCTAAGCTGTCCTTAGACCCAGGCGTGGCTTCTCCCTGTAACCAGTGCGTATCTCCATGGAGAGTTTACTGAAGCCACCGTCTAAGGTCAAACTACATTTGTCTGAGGAGAGAGTTTTGATGTATAATGGAGTCAACGGCTGCTCCCAAACCGAGGTGTTTCCAGGGATATGGAACGTTCAGAGTGGCGAGATCTCACGGGTGATTTCCTCTGGCTGGAATTTGCTGGCGGCTCATTGTCGATATTGCTAGGGTTTCCTGACTGGCAAATGTGATCCGGGTCCAGCAAACTGAGCTCACATCCTGTAGCCACTTCTCCTTGCAGTTTCTCTGAGACATTACAACCTACAAATTATCCTTTGTGACATTTTTCTTTCAGGTGGTGCCCTGCCTGGGTTGTATGTGAAAGCCAGCTGAGCAAGCCATGAGGAGCAAGGCAGTCAGAAGCACCCCCTTCTCCTCCTAGGCTTCTGCTGCAGCTCTTGCCTCCAGGTTTCTCCCTAGAACTCTTGTCCTGACTTCCCTCCCAAGATGGACTGTCCACTGAAAGTGTAAGATGACACAAGTCTTTTCCTTCCCCCACTTGGTTATGGTGTTTATCACGGCAACAGACGTAGAAAAATTTTAATCTCAATCCAGGGTTTCTACACTGCCTTTGACCATTTAGTGTCTGTATAAAAGATACACATGACCTTTAAATTTATAATAAACCTTTATTAGCACTAATGCTTGTCAGATACATACCCTCTATGCTATTGAAATCTATTTCCTATCAACAACCCTGTTGTATGACTTACTGTGTTTCATCTAGGCTGCTCTTAACTCCAACTAGCCAGCCCTAAGGGTCATGCTTTTTTTGATTCCTAACCCATGGTATCTTTCTCCTCTCTCCACTTTCTTCTCCCCTGCCTCATGGTCTCCTCTGGCCTCCAGGACAGGAACACCAAGGCTGGCTTATCTTAATTCTGCCCAGCTATAGGCTGCAGGCATCTTTATTCTCCAATCAAGACTAACTTGGGGGCTAGGTTGCATAGCTTCACTAGGGTCTATGTGTAGACTTTCTAGTCTCTGGGGCAACCAGGTCCTGGCGGCCTGCACTTAACATTACAATACATAGCAACAGAGCAAACCTCAACAAGCAGAACATCACTTGTCCTGGATGGAGCAGCTACAAGATGGTAAAAGTCTCCTGGCGACCGTATGAGGCAAAGAGTCCCCTCCCCTTACCACTTTGCCTGTTACTTCATGTGAAATAGAAGTGTTAAGATGTTGAGATCCCGTGTGACTAACTGCCTTAGCATGCTACAGTCTAGCTCCTCGATTTGGTTGGTCTGTAGGAGGATGGCAGTACCTCCCTCAGGATCCAGCCCAGAGGAATGTGGCACTGACCTCAGGAAGCACTGGGCCTACAACAGACTGATACTCAGCTTGAACCCAGGACCTTCATCACCACCAAGTTAAATCCTCAGCCCTGTTCTCTTCCGTTATCCCAGGGAAATATATAGCTATTTCTTCCCAAAGTTCTTAACTGGATGAATAGGTTGAATTTATAATGCCAGGATAATACATATGTGCATCCAGAAAGGTCAGGCTTCCCTCTACTGCTGGCTTGGCTCTCGGTCTTGCACCTGGTATGGCCCATGATAAAAGGGCCCTGCCCAGAGGATGTCACCATGATGCTGAAGCACTGGGCCCTCCAGCATGTCTAAGCATCCTACTTTAGCAGACAAGAAGGTGACCAGGTCAGGAACAACCTGGAAGTTGAAACTGGGTGAAGATCCCCACCACATGTGAGGTTGATGGGTTCTGCAAAATAAAAATGCAAGTAGCTCAGTACAATTAGAATTTATAAATGTGTCACATGTGGTGTTCGGGGTTTACTTCTATGGCCAGCACATCCTTTATTTACCTGAGATCCAAGCATCTGGGTTTCCTATTTTTGCTGGCAATATAAGTTACAGAAGACCTGTGGTCTCTCAGTGGAGAGATGAAAAGACAGATGTGGCAGCAGGGTCATGAACACAAACACAGATTTACAACTGAACAACACAAGCTGATGGGGACATGGTTTTCTCAGCAAATGACTGGAGAGTCAGAGTCAGGTGGAGGAGTTGCAGGGGAGAGGTGGCTCTGGGGGAAGGCAGTTTATTGTAGTTCCCTGAATCTCGCTGCAGAAGGGCTGGCTCCCCTTTGGTC